>NC_051154.1:70674853-70806173 GCF_013339745.2 Dermacentor silvarum | reverse complement strand
AGGGCGTTCCTTTTGTTTGTGAAGCAGTACGCGCTTCCGAAGAAAGCCAGGATGGAACATGTATCGTAATGCAATGTCCGAAAAAGTTGTATTCATCCGAGATATTCATTCATGCCGCTAAAAATTAGGCATCGCTAAAATAAGACGGGATAAGAGGCAACTGCACAGGTGTTCAGCACCTGGGGCGCTATAACGTAAAATGATTCCAAACTGTTTTGATTCCAATTTCTGCAATCAGCCTCCACGATTGGTCAAAACATTTCCGGGCCACTCCCAACTTCGCCTGTCTGTCACGAGACGTCACGAAAACCGCGACTAGCTCCCAATCTGATAAACGTGTACACACTGATTGTGCATGATTAAACCGCACAAAAGAAAAATAATCATTCCTGATTCGACGCCTTTTCACCATTAGCCCTCTGCTATTGGTCCAATGTTTTCTGGCTACGCCCACTTCGCCCGTCTGTCAAGCGACCTCACAAAACCGCGAAAACTCACCACGTCAAAGTGACGTGTACGCAAAAAAAGAGCATTAATATGCTGAACAAAACTGAAAAATTTTCTGAATAGCCACAGACTGCCCCATTCCGAAAGGAATAGAAGATGGCTGCCCGCCGGTCCCTCAGGCCTTCGCTACTCGCACCTGCCGGTGAGCATGTATTTATTTGCCCATGATAAACATTTTTGCGTGGCAGTAAAACGTTATCGAGCCCTTTCGGCATGCATACGACATTGCTCTGCCTACTCTTCCTTGCTGAGGATCCGTTTTAGCGGAATTCTTATACTTCCCTTGCACGCCGCCGCGATTTTCGACCGGCCACCGCAAACTAAGTAAGGCGAAGCGGACCAATCGGAGAAGCCGGCACCACCCTCTTCATGCGGTTATCTATTTTCACTGTGCTGGCTCGGCCCCATTTAAACCCTCTCTACTAGAGCGTGCTCCTCGCTTCTTGTCAGCCAATGAGATAAGAAAAACCGCTGAGTGTAGCCAATGTTATTGGTTTTGAAAGCGAACAAAGGTGACCTCCTATAAACGAGGAGAGTGTTTGATTGGGTTGTTCAGACAACGCTGGGGGTCACCGCCCGATGCTTGCGTCGGTGGTTACGTAAATTTGACGTCAGGAGTTTGGAATCAAAACAGTTTGGAATCATTTTACGTTATAGAGCCCCTGGGCCCGAATTCACAAAACCTACTTACGCTGAAATTGTTCCTAAGAGAAAATTTCAGCCAATCATGATGCTGGACATATTATTAGCGAAGGCGGTTGGCTAATGTCAGAGAGAATTTACGAAAGAAAATTTTTTATGAATTCGGCCCTTGATAAGCACCTGTTCAGTTGTCTTTCTTGTCCCGTCTTGTTTTCGTGCTTGGTTGTCAGCTATGAAAATGCACCAAGTAGCCTACCCGTTCATTCTACTAAAAATGTCACACAATGGTTACCGAGTTCTGCTCACCATCCGCACTAGGTACTTCTCTGATTTTTATACAGCGGAGCTGTTAGCGTGACTATTGAATGGATCGGATACGTTATATGCGTGTTTTCAAGGTGTCCTGAAAGAACTACATCATTCACCAAGTCTATCTTTAGAGGAAATAGGGGGAGGAGCACGTTAGGAGCTAAATGCAGACTAATATCCTCGTTTGTATACCTGTTTAGAGGAGTTATACGAAAGGCTTGTTCGCTACTTCGGGAGAACCAAAATGGCAGCAATTCTATATTCAGAGAAAATAGGAGCCATGCTACAGAAAGTTTGAACTGTGTAGGCTGTTTACAGCCTTTACCGTAAAGTGCTTAGACAGTTGTGCCAGAACTTTACAATCTCGTCTTATGAACCGTGGAAACATCGACTAATTAGTCGTTCATATTCGCTTACTGCGCAACGTGTCGTTTTCTATGTGCCGTTTCTTTCGTCCGTGTCTTTAGCGCTGTTACCATTCGTTTATTAATGGCGTAAGAAGTTTGATCAATGTCCTGAATGAATTAGACGTGCCACAAAAATCCCATTTCAAGGCAATAGGGGACATTCTGGGGGATGTCTGGGCGAAGTTTCAAGAGCGTTAGTGTATTGCCGGGTTTGGAAAATTTTCTTAAGCAAGTGCTCAAAAGCGTTATACGGCCGTTAGACCTTTATGTTTCCCAGTCACCAGGCAGAAATATACGTGACACCGAGTCCCTATTTAGTTGAAGTAGAGGGCGTGTTAGGGGAGAGCTGTGAGAAGCCCTGGAGATTGGAGACATTTCGAGCTTAATTATATGAGCTTTATAAATAATTATTGAACTCTCGTTTTCTACCTATTTTTATGCATTATACGAAGTTCGAAGTATATTTCCCCGGTGTCCTCGAGGTACTAAGCGAGCCACCTTGTTTCCATTTGGTGAAAATAAGGGGCATTGTATGGGTGATGTGTAGGCGAAGTTCATATTGTGTGGGTTAATTACGGTATTTGCAGTATACTGCGTATGGAAGCGCTCCAAAGAATGCTAAGTGTGTTTTACGTCCGGCGCAGATTTGAGACCACTTTCCCGTGAAAGCTACGAGTATTACAGCCACTGAGATAAAATTAACGAAAAATACGCAGAACATTATGTAACATTATGAAAGTTAAGTGTGTGTGGATAAATGATGGCTATAAACAAAAGTGTGCCGTTGAACACCATGTTTCGCAATGTACCTAAATAACCATACGTCAAACCACTCAGTCTACATTTATTCACAATGGGGGGGGGGGGGGGGGTATTTTAAGTGTAATCTGTAACAAAACTTTAACGTTTCTTGCTTAATTATGAGCTCTGAAAATAATTACTGAACCCTCATTTTCTGCAAATTTTCATTTGTTATACCTGGCGCTCGCGGTGTCTTCGGTGAACTAATCAAGCCACCTTGCTTATATTTCGGGGAAACATAGGGAAGAGTATAGGCCATGTTTACGCAAAATTCAGAACATGTGAATTGATTACAGCATGCACAGTAAATTAAACATGCAAGTGCTCTGGAGCGTTATAAGTGCGCTTTACGAACGTCACAGAACTTAGTTCGCTGTCCTGGGCGAACGATAGGTGCTACCGAGATCACATTTAGTGACAGATGGGAAAATAATAAGTCTGATGGCCATGCAAAGTTATGTGTGTAAAGTGTATGTACAAATTACAGCCTATAAAAATATTGCGCAAGTGCTGGAAAGCGTTATACAGCAATTATGCGCTGTTTACCAGTGTTCCGAGAAAACTGTAGGTCACAGTGAGTTTATATTTGTTTAAAATGAGGAACTTGTTATGTGTAACCTGTGACGACACTTTAACACAAGGCGTTATGTTACTCTGTCAACTAAACGAATCACTTTGTTTATATTGTTACGCGAAGGACGAGTCAGTTAGACGAGCAACTATTTACAGGTTATATTTACAACAATGGTTGCAGCGCTGACTGGTTAGATTCACATCGCGAGCCCACTTCGTTCTTCCTCCTCTTTTAGAACTTGAGTGATGGCGCCCGCGCGCCTCGTTCAAACAATCAAGTACCACACGCGTGTAGCAATATTTCGAGGAAATAGACGTCAGATTATGGGTGACGTGTAGGCAAAGTTCAAAGTGTGCGGCATAATTACGACCTTTTTGGCAAATTACTTATGTAAACGCTCCAGCACGTTATAAGTGCGTTTTAAAAATTGGCGTAGCATTTAACTAGTTTTACTAGAATAACAACAAAAGCCACCGAGATCAAACTTAATGAAAATGGACGAACATATGGCTGACGCGCATGCGTTGTTGAAGGTGTATGGGTGAAGTACGGCTTTCGCTAAAAGTTCTTTAAGCAAACTCCCGAAAGCGTCATATGCGGGCAACGTTTTAAAGTGTGCGGTTGGATTATACGGGCAACCGAGATCGTTAATGGATCTGCTCCAAATAAACAACCTCGCTGGCAATTGAGCTGTGATTCTGCAACGTCGCAGAAGTTTGCTTTTTTATTTGTTATATTGTTAGCAGTTTTGGGATGGCTACGGCACCTTAGTTAGAATATTACGCATTTGTCGAGTGCTTTCACTAATTAATCCGGAGCCCTCCACTACGGCATGCCTCATAATCAGAACTGATTTTGGCACGTGAAACCCCAGAAAGAAGAAGAAGAAAATGAACATGTAATGAATGACCGTTTAAGTGTTAGATGACGTAGATTAACTTTTTTTTTCAGGGAAATCTCAACAATGAGCGCGAGAAGCTTTAGGGGAGTACTGACACAAACTTTTTCTGTCTTGCTTATTTTTCTACATTAGATAGCTGCCGACTCCGCAACTACACTATGGTGTCCGAATTCCTCGAATGCACAAGAAATCAATAACTATATCCTATTTTAAAGTGACCTGCTCAAAACTCACAATAAATAGAGCGTAACTTCTTGACGTAGAGTTTGTTTACAGGGGCTCTTCTACACGTCACGAGCATTGCTTTGGAAAAACGCATTTGATAGCCTCAAAACACGAATCCCTCTGATTCTGCAAATCCGACATGCCTACATAAAACAGTGCATGACGCCTCATTCTTTCGATTTTTTTTAAAATGTCAATGCCCGCGAAAAGGAAAACGGTGCGCAGTAGTTGTAGTCCAAGCGAACTGCTCTCTCCAAATGTATACAACGCGTTCTTGCGGAAACCGGAAGCACGCGAGCGTATTTTTTTTTCGAACCTGTTCTTGAACCCGAATGAACCAGTTCACAAAGCTCGGAACCAGTTCAAACCGTTATAATTTCTGTTACGGATCTATATTATATTAGGTTCTTACTAAATGTACCGTGGTTGACCCCACTATTAATTTTTTTTAAATACCGCAGGTTGCATAGTATGCTGCATGTGTGTAGCTCATGTGTGGCATTATCATATGTTCTTATGTCTCTTGTTGGGTGTAGATACGATCAGAAAGCCTGTGCGTGTTCTGAGGCTGTTTTGTAGGATTTGAATTGTTCACGGAACTGTGTGTGTCTCCTAGTTTCCTCCTTCTGACTTGTGTGGATAGAACTTTGCAAATGTTCGTGCTATTTGATTGTCACCGGCGCATATAACTTTTTTGTGCTTTTAGTTTTGCTTGTTTACTACTACTGCTTGCCCAGAGGAAAGGAGTAGTCGACGCCAATAACGGTGCCAACGTTTCCCCAACAAAACTGTATCTAGGACGTGTATGTTTTGCTTAAATCATAGAAAAGAGACTAAGCGCTTACCGCTGCTCTGTTCTAGCTCGAATATTGCAGAAAACTTGCATTTTAAGGTGCCGTTTGTTGAATGTAACACTTGGCACATTTATTTGCCTAGTAGTTAGAGAAAAAAATGGGTGGTTTGTATCAGAGACCCAGCCGCAGTGGAGTATGTGAAACGTCTTGTGTTTGCTGTAAGAGGGTTGCGGAAAATCTTGGGATGACTTGGTAATGCTTAGCTTAGCCCAAAAGCCAGGGCTAGCTAGGTGCCCATCAGCTCCGCTGTTTCTTTAGCATTGCGCTAGTTTTTTTTTTTTCTTTTTTTTACTTAGATTTTCGACCTACGCTCGCCTATCATATATATTTCCTCCTGGAGTACGCGTTTTCTGCTTCAGGTTGCATGGCGCGTGTTAACACTACAGCCATGACCGTCAGTAATAAAAATGCGACATGGCGGTCAGCGCTTTGCCCAGTTTGTTCTATCTGAGAAGGACATCGGGTTGGTGGTTCATTTGCTTTCCATCCATCGGAAAAAATGCGCAGATTCCACGCATTGTGGTAATCTATGGTAATGCGAAACATTTGCTGCACAACACATGTGATGAAATGTTTTAAGGGGTGGCTTGTACCCATACTTCCACTGTTAGGAATCCCTAAGGGTACGGCCACGCTAGCGGCAAAAACGCGCGGCAACGCGTCATGCCGCGCGCGGCAAAAGCGGCAGGAATCGGGGGTTTTGCGGCGTGCCGCGCGGAATGGGTTCGAGACCCATTTCTGCGGCAAATGCCGCGTGCTGCGAGATGAAGAACCAATCAAGAGCGACGAGGGTGACGTCACGGAGACATTACAACCGGACCGCCGTGGGTCCGCGCCGGGTTTTCAATCGACGATCGTCGTCTCTTGCATGAAACAACGAGCGCTCGCGGTGTTGCTCGCACGTTCGGAGAGCGCGGGAGATCTTATCGCACTGCCGCGCGGTGAGACGCGCTTGCCACGGTGGCCTCGCGGCAAGGCGCTGACGCGCGGCAACTTGCCGCTGGCGGCATGACGCGCGCGTTTTTTGCCGCTAGCGTGGCCGCACCCTAAGGGGCCAAAAGATGCAGACTGACACACACCCTCAAAGCACTCGGTTTTGAACAGTATGGTTGTGACGTGAACCACTCGAACGCCATGAGTAGTGTAACTTGTAAGGGCATCTCGAGTGCAACGCACGACACATCAACGCAATTAGAACGAGGAAACACCCACACGTGCACGCGCGTCGCTGTACTAGACGCATCAACTGCTGTGTACGAGAGAAGACGGGGAGCAACACTTACCACTTTCAAACACGAAAAGCGAAAACAAACTTCCTAAACACTTCTATGCAAGTGGTTTTGCGGGCGGGGCGCCGAGGCGGCGATTGCGGGAACGCCTCACACCACCTGCAGTACAAAGCACAATACATCAGCCTAGAGAGAACGAGGAAACACTCGCATGCGCAAGGCACCGCAGAAGTAGTCGCAACACCTTCATAGTGTTGCGTCTGGGTCAAGCTAGGCTGATACCGAAGGTGGTGTAATGTCACTAAAATATGACATGTGAAATGTCACTAGATATAACGTCTGGAAAGCACTATCAGCCAAGAGAAAGGTTAGATAAACTGCAAAAGTACTGAAAGTTGGGCGAGTTGGTATCTATTCATCTTGTAACTGCAGCGCGCACACGAGAAACGAGGACAAAAAGGTGAAAGTGACAGACAGCGCCTGTCTGTCACTTTCACCTTTTTGTCCTCGTTTCTCGTGTGCGCGCTGCAGTTACAAGATGTTAGATAAACTGGCACGCTCTCCTTTTATCAATAAATTGTTGCTATTCGATGCGACTTGTGTGCCGAGCGTTTCGAAGCGGTAACTTTTACTAAGGCAGAAGTGGGAAGGTTGTGATCCTATCGAGCTTCTACGGCCTACTGGGCATAGATGCGGGTTCAAATCTTGCCAAGTAAAACGTAATTGCATTGTTTTTGAGTATATGATTCAGTCTAGCTGGCCGGACGTATAAAGAAAACCAAGGGATTGATTTTAATAATGCTTCGCATTAATTTTTTTCCTTGACAATTGCTCAAAAGGTATTGAGAGCCGCCAAGATTCTAGGGAAAGTGCGTCGCACAAGAGTGGACTTACCAACCCAACAAACGCTATCAAGCCTAACGAGACGCTAAAAAGGAACATAAAATGGGTTAAAACAGATATATTATTTTGCAGAACTCTAATTGGCGGCAAGTGGTTGATTATTACTGAAGGATATGAAGACAAAACTCCATTTTTAAGACAAGGCCTTCTTAGCTGACTTGACATGAGTTTGGCGTATCTGGGATCTGGGTATCTTGTAACCACGTCACAAAAAACAAACCCTTTCGGGCCTCCAGAGCGTCGCAGCGAGTCGCAAGATGCATTGAAATGTAGGTCTCAGCGATACAAGAAACCGGAATTAGTTTCTGAGTAGATAAAATGAACGGGATAGGCGTAATCCCCCTCTGTCTCGCGAGCGCCGCGAGACACAAAAATGTACGCCATCGGGGTGCCGTCGGAGGCAGAGAGGTATTGTATTCTTTGTTTTGTGTCACTGGATGTTTCCTGGGCAGGACACTGATGACGACAACGACTCGGGCGCGACCGACCACCGCGAGTCGTCGCAGTGTGACGACGGGCTTTCTTGCAGCTACGCCGTCAAAACCAGTCACGGCGCGATGGGCCGCTGAACGTATACACATCGCACCGTAAAGGGATTGCCACAACGCCCACGCTTGCATTTATATTAAATGCGAAGCATTTCTTGGCGAACATTTGA
Organism: Dermacentor silvarum; assembly: GCF_013339745.2. Lineage (NCBI taxonomy): Eukaryota > Metazoa > Arthropoda > Arachnida > Ixodida > Ixodidae > Dermacentor > Dermacentor silvarum. The sequence continues at coordinate 70,798,163 of NC_051154.1, read as the reverse complement.
TACTTTGACAGTATCTATCTATCTATCTATCTATCTATCTATCTATCTATCTATCTATCTATCTATCTATCTATCTATCTATCTATCTATCTATCTATCTATCTATCTATCTATCTATCTATCTATCTATCCTATCTATCTATCTATCTATCTATCTATCTATCTATCTATCTATCTATCTATCTAGCCACCTACATTGTGCTCCCATAGCCGTTTCGTTAACTTGGTATGTACCAAAATTGGCATACTATGACAAGAGTATATGATGAACATAAGTGATAGGTCATGACATAAATGTCATGACATGCGTGTCATGTAGGTTATAACAATGGCCCAGCGAAAAAGATTAACACTCAAAAACAACTGAAATGGGTTCGGACGTGGGCACCAATGAAGAAAACAATAAAGGATGATGGTAGAAATCAGTCATGAGCATGACTCAGCATACATGAGAATGACTCAGCGAAAAAAGATTAATACTCAAAAGCCACTGAAATGGGTTCTGACGTGGGCACTAAGGAAAGGAAACACTAAAGGAGGATGGTAGAAATCAGTCATGAGCATGACTCAGCATACATGACAATGACTCAGCGAAAAAAGATTAATACTCAAAAGCCACTGAAATGGGTTCTGACGTGGGTACTAAGGGAAGGAAGCACTAAAGAATGGTGGTAGAAGTCATTGTCATGAGCATGACTCAGCAAAAAGGACAATGACTCAGTGAAAAAAAGATTAACACTCAAAAACCACTGAAATTGGTTAGGACGTTGGCACTAAGTGAAGGAAACACTAAAGGATTGTGGTAGAGTCATAGTCATGACCACGACTCAGAAAAAATTAGAATGACTCAGCGAAAAAATATTAGCACTAAAAAACCAATAGAATGGGTTCGAATGTGGTACTAAGTGAAGGGAAAGGCTAAAGGTTGATGGTCGAAGTCATAGTCATGAGCATGACTAAGGCTTTCGCCTTAAGGTCTCTTAGGTGTAGCTAAAGGAACTCCTGAGGACTCATGACATGAATGTTATGATATGCGTGTCATGTAGGTAATAAAAGAGCCGCCTACGTCTAGGTGCTCTCATGGTCATTTCATTAACTTGGTAGGCTCCCCGCACACTCGTTCGTATAACATCAATTCCCACTGGGCGTGGGATCTGCCAGCTTTTTTAGTCGTGCTGAAAATAAGTTCAAACATGCTACTGAAGTTGAAATCCACGATCTTGAGCCCTCACCAACCACCCACGTAAATTTGAGCCAGGGTTGATTCAGCTCAGCAAAGGTTAGCTATATCGTTAGCAGCCGAATTCATGCATTTTCCACTGTTTGACCTGAACGTACGCAATAGGATGATAAAGACTGCTATTATAGTTCAGTTTTAATCATAGTGATCATAGCTCTTTAAAGGGGCTATAGTGCGCGTAGGGTGTTTATACAACATTGTAGTAACTACCCGAACGGCGCATTTCTTTACATCGAGACGTACGGTCACCGCTCGCTGTCCGCTTCAAGTATACAGAAAAAATCACGCACCACTGACATGAAATAATGACGAAATGCTGCAAAACATACGGGTTGGCGCATATGATAAGCGTCGTAACACATTAATACTTGCAGATATGAGCGCCCCGGGTACTTCAATAACGGCGACTGGGTACCCGTATAGCATGGAGAGGGCGGTTGCTGCTGAGCTTGATTGCTGGTTCTCAGTTTTCGGGCTCCTCATCAGGCATATAGTTTGTATTCGACAGCGTATTGTTAGCGTAAACTCTGCGTGCATAGGCGCTCATTTAGAGAGCGTGTAGCTTTCGAGTGAGAAGGCCGATGCCTGCCGTACTCGCTTGGCAACTTAACGTCAGGTTGTTTACACTGCAGTATCGAAGAGCCCGTCACTTGTTGCCTGTTTGGCATAAGAGGCAAACTGTGCTTCTCGGTAGCTAAGAAATTTGTCAGCATGGCAATACACGCAGATATACCACTCTACGTAATCGCACTTCGTTCATGGAAGGAGTGCGAACAGCAGACTTCGATGAAGAACGGTGACGTGCCCGTGTTGGCCCCACGCCATGTCGCCGCTATCCACTTCTTGAGTGCGCGTCGTACTATGCTAAGGGTGGTTCACTTCAAGTTTGTATGGCTGGGACTGAACTACAAAAGCAGTTTCCTTCATGCTACTTGCTTATCCCGTAGTTCAGGTCCACCGGTTAATGCATGAACTTGCGGCTGTGCTATGCCTAACGAGATTGATCCCGCCTCAAACGCGATGTGGACGGCTTGCAAGGGCTGTAAATGATGCATTTCAACTTAGAAAGCACGTTTCGACTCACTCTGAGCGTGAATAAATAAATATACAACCACAGTTGCTGCGACAATCGCGTTGCCAGTGCAATGTTCTTATTCAGCGGCCGTTCACATCGTGATTGGCAGACTTTATTTGTGGGCATCGTTGGCATGGAAGTCTGTCACACCACGACTACTCGCTGTCGTCAGTCGCATCGGCGTCATCTGATTATGACAATATATGTCGCTCAATGACATGGTCTGACAACTAGTCGGCCGAATGTTGGCGTCAGCGTCAAGTAGACTTCTGGTCGACGTCATTGTCGTGTCGGCCTAAAGTGTGACATACCGCACGTTAACCAAATATTGTTGTGAACAGCTGGAATTCCTACCGAAACACTAGCGCAAATACAGCGGCGTCGGCACTGCGTCTACAATATTAGTTCGGATCAACATCGACTACGCTGCAGGTTACGCGCGCTATTCCATACGCGCGCGTCGTCTGCTCTACGAACCACCGACGCCGTACAAAAATTTGCCGGCGATTGCCGCTACATATATATATGTAGTGCATGTGAGCTCGGGGCATGGAAAAGGCGGTTTAGCGCACATGTGTTAAACAAATTATCCCCATTGCACTATACTCCTGTAAAGGGTGCATCGTTGTGAACATTGACTTGCTGAGGCAAAGCCGCCGTACGGCACACTTTTGGGAACTTTGGGGAAATGCAGCGAGTTCGTTTGGACTAAGCAGGGCTCGCGCGAGGCAATGGTGTCTGCAAGGCGACTTTGACGGGGCCGACACAAAGCGACTATTAGTCGAAGAGTAGGTAAAAACTAACGGTATCAGTACAATTAGCGCCAATATAGCCACATCGCACTACAGACTGCACTATCTCCGTGATCAGCCCACCTGCATGGCCTCTTGGTCAAAAAAAAAAAAAAAAGAAAGAAAGAAAGAAAAGAAAGGGTCAACCAAGTGTCGACGTTTAAAAAAGAGAAGGCAGGCGTAATTACGCGTGAAGTACGCTACAAATAAGGCACGAAATGAGGGAATAATGAACATGTTAGAGAGAAAGCGACAGAATAAACAGACATAATCAACGTTGAATCATGGAATCATTTGGACCACCATGTACGTGGACCTTGTCTTCTTTAGCATCGACATTTCGTTGACCCGTAATCTTTTTTTTTTTTTTTCACGCAGCTACTTGAGCACCAGGCCGTCAATGTGACGTAACAATATTTGAACTACTTTCTCGTGTTTGGGCCGCCTTGGTGCGGAAAATTTTCTAGAAACTTGCTAGACTGAGCGTTTGGCTCCTTTAGAACGCAATGTCGTCCTTCTTTGCCGATAAACAATTAACTACACCATAGCAGACGTTGCCAAAATCTATGACGTTGTGGTGAGCTGGTGCGCAAAGTTCTTACAAAGTCTACTCTTACGGTAAGAATGGTAATTTTGCCGTTGAAAACGTGAAATTTACTAATTAAAGTAATATAGTGTCCCTTTAGAAACTATGGGTAATATAAGGTTTCTTTTGGCTAACGTACGTTTTGTTTGCTCCTCGCAATGTGAAGGCAACCACCCCTGTAGATAAATTTCGCTGCATAACCAACATTCTGCTTGTTCGCTGTGCTGCGTGTGTTATCCAAACCGCACCCTCGATAAATAAATGGTACAGTTGCTTTCCCACGAACTCCCGCGCAAGCGGAACAAAGGGGAAAAAATCGAGAAGCAGGGCGGTGAATTGGCCGGAAGGCGTGAGAAAAAGAAAACTTGGCGCCGGCCTGCTTCAAGCGCCGCTCGTCCGAGTCGCGCACGCCAGCGGCCAAGCAGCCGACGCTGGTCGGCGGCGGCGCGTGCGATCAATCACACGAAGGCTGCGACCGAGTCGTGTCTGAATGAACACGCGCTGGGCTGCTTGAGCCTCCGCCGCGCCGAAAGGTCAAGAGATCGATAACAGCGCGCCCTGCACAATTCAATTTGGATGGGTGTAGAGCGCGCTCTCTCTACGGCAGCTAGAGTTCTAATCGCAGTCCCACGTGCCCGGCCCTGGGGGCACCGCGCCGGCAAGTCACCCGATATTCTCCTTGCCCCGTTCAGACTTTTCGGCGAGCTGCGATTTCTCTGTCACGCATGCGCTATCTTCCTTGACGGGCATTTCGTTGCTGCACGCACGTGCCCCAGAAAAAGCGCGATAGATTTATTCACATGCAGCTATTATACGTGAAATGGATAGTATTTTGTTGCTCTTTTTTTCCCTATCAGAAATAAAGATGCGAAACTCACAGCGTCAGCTTAAGAGTCTGGTCGCATTCAGTTTAAAGATTGAGTTCCACTAGATGCGGGGCTTTAGGAAACGTCGGATAAAACCACTCTGGGTTTTTTTTTTTTTCATCCCGCTTTGGACTGAGTTTCTGGTAGCCACTGCTTCCTGCTGACATATAAAGATGCTCCAAACGACTCAGACCTAATAGATTTTCTGATTTAGAGTAAAAGAAGAAGTCTTGAAAGGTGGCGCTCGTGCGGAGCGATGGCCACCAACACCTTGTGAGCAGGCCTGCCTAAAACGAACAACCTCCTCCTAAACTGGAATATAGTGAAAAATACTGAAAAATGGAGTCCTCTTGTTTGAGGTAGGATAACCATGACTGGCAGACGACCCGATATTTCGTGGTCTGTGCTTGCAGTTCGAAGTAGTGTTGCAACTTAGCGATTTTGTAGCCACAGATCTTGCTAATTCTTTGTCTGGCGACGTGACATGAAACATCTGTAACTTATACCCTGGCCGCACGCACAGTTTAAGTTATCTTTCAGCCGATGGCCGTGTAACCGACGGCGATTCAATCCCTGGTTCATGGTCATTTTCGATGACCATGCATCGAACACAACGGCTATCGAGTCTGTGGAGATGTACAAAATACAACTGAGATCTCAAGAGCACTCGAAAGAAGTCTCGAACCTTATCAATAGTTCAATAAATACGATGTGAACATTTTGAAATGGCACAGAAAGTTTAAAGTATTGCTTTATTATCACTCTGCAAAATATTTTTTCGTGGAAGAACGCCGGGGAAGAAGTGCTTGACCCGCCGTGGTAGCCCAGTGACTATCGCGCTGCGCTGCTGAGCTCGAGGTCGCGGGATCGATCACGGCCGCGGTGGCCACATTTAGATGGAGACCAAATGCAAAAACATCTGAGTACTTAGATTCAGGTGCACGTTCAAAAGCCCCAGGTGGTCAAAATTAATCCGAACCTCTTCCCTCTCCCTTTGGCGTGCCTCATAATCTTATCGTGGTTTTACCATGTAATAATACCCCAGACCTTATTTTCGAAAAGCTTTTTGCTTTTCAGAAACAAAATCTCTTCGGATTGACATACGTAGATAAGGGCCTACGTCGGGGCTCGTCACGTTTCGCTTCTAGCAGGCATGTATTTCGAGCATTTTGTGTATCATGACGGCTCATAGTCTGCGGTGAACATTCCTTTTCCTGGTGAGATTCAGAAAAAAAACACAGCTCGAAGGATGAAAAAAGAAGCGCCTGGTCGGGCTGCGTTAATGCCATGATGACGTAGCGCGCGATGCCGATAGTGGCCCCAGCCCGGAAACGCCTAACGCTGAGGGTTGTCCAACGCCGCCTTAACTGCGCGGTGTGTGCAGAATGCATAAAATTAAAATAATATGTTCGGCTGTAGGTGAAATTACTCTTTGAAATTGATATATCATTGCGCAGAATGTCTATAATCATAATTTACGCTCCATAGTAAATGTTTCTGTCATATGCAATATATATATATATATATATATATATATATATATATATATACTCTCGATTAAGGCCGGACCCCGGCCGAAACGTCAAAATTAAAATGTTTATGTTTTTCTACGTGCGCCTGCACTTCTTTTAATCTATTATATATATATGAAATTTTCGAACATCGCCTGTGGCATATAGCCCAATTCTTATCGTGAAGATGGATTATTCGAGGAGGCGGACATTAGTAGCACGAGAAATGGACACACATATTCAACTAACTATAAAAAATTGACTAATTAACTTCTCAGTTAATTACTTTACGGTACACAGTGCAATGTACAAATTGTATTCGGTGTGTTTACAAGATACACCCACTTGAAATGAATTTCCAGGATGACACCAATTTATAGATATTTCACAAAGTGTGGGACGACGTACATGGGCGTTCGCGTTACTTTTGTGCTTCAATGCATAAAATAGTGTTTTGGGAAAAAAAAGTAAGTAGAACAACCGTGCATTTTTTACGGTGAGTTTGATGGACTGCAATATGCGACCCTTGACGATTGCGTGTTTCCAAGGGGGTGCGCTGCTCGACGTGACCAGGCGCATCGAGCCCTGCTAACATTTCTGAAGGATACTGCCTTGGCCTCCCGTTTATAGACATTGTTTGTGTTTTTGTTTTGCTCTGTCGGTGTCTCCGTCATTTCTTTCCTCCTATTTTCATTTCCTCTGTTCCCTCCTCCTGAAAGAGTAGGCAGGCATTGTGCCCCTCTCGGTGGAAGTTGTCAGGTTGCTCCCTCCCTATTTCCTTCGTGTCCTTGTGTAGTGTACAAAATAAATAATAATAATAATAATAATAATAATAATAATAATAATAATAATAATAATAATAATAATAATAATAATAATAATAATAATAATAATAATAATGGCGCATATCTCCAAACTAGGTGTCATTCTGGAAATTTACTTCAAGTGAATACGACTGACAAACTCACCAGCTACAATTCGTAAATTGCAATATCTGCTGTAAAGTAATTATATAAAAAGTTAATTAGTGAATGTTTGTTAATTAGTTGAATGTGCTTTTCAATTTTTTGTGCAAGTAATGTCTGCCTCTCTGAACAATCTAGCTCAAGGACTAAAATTATGTTATCGGCAACAAGTGACTTAAAAATTTCATAAAACTTGAAAATCAACGCCCCGCATATATCGTGCATTTCAACATCCTTTGCAACGCATGCGAGTTTTTCAGTGTCCGTTGAATTGTTCCAGTAGCGCATGCCGATGGCTCTTTAACGCTCAATGACCATTGTATTCGATGGTCGCTGAAAACTTACCGTTACTGAGGAATTATTCATTAGGAGCTGGTTTGAAAATAACAGCTACAAATCTGGCTACTCACGCAAATTTGTGTGTCGACAGAGGTTGGCTGCTACTCCTTCCCGTCTCAAGAGCCAACCGTTGTTAGAAGAATTTATATTGGGCCCTGTCGTGACAGTAAATGTAGGTTTCAGGCCGGCCTTATTTAGTTTTCTTTTAAGTACGGGCCTCGGCTCCGGCCTATGAGTATGTGCATTTTGGACCCGCTTCATGCTTGGCTCTTTCCCTATGTCGTTATCGTTACCCATCTTACAATGCGAAAGCTTTATGTATGCCCCATTATGCGAAAATCCGCGTCGTCTTCAGCGGCGTGACCCAGCGATGGAACCAAAAGTGGCCGAAGGCGCAAAGAGTGAAAACACGTCAAAAATGCTCGGATGGACGTCAAACTTCTCAGGGAGGTTCCCGTAAACAAAGTAAACTAATGGCTTTGGGAAGAAAATGTCGTACATATTGGTCTGGGTGGTAATCGAACCCGGGTCCCCGGAGTGCCAGACGAGCGCGCTTCGCGGACGCCACGGCGGCACCACGGTTCTGGCTGACTAAAGTTGCGTCTAGTGCGTGCTTCAATATTCCCGTCACGTCGCAGCCATCTCGCTGACTTAAGGTGTGGCACAGTGCGCGCGGCATTGGGCACATGACGGCGCAGCCAATGGTGAGGAGGTGGCGCCACGTCATGAGTGTATAAAACATGAGCTCGCTGCCTCCGGTGCGTCACTAGCTCTTCGAATTTTATCGGTGCCGTGTCTACTGCGATGGACTGTCGACGCCACGTCATGGGTGTATAAAATGAGCTGGTCTGGGGCCAACGTATGCGCAAGCACACACACCGAATAAGCAGAATAAACTTTAATGCATGTCGAATACATCAATTGAAAACATTTCACCAAAGGGACTATAATGCTTTCACATTCCCTAACGTAAGAAGTCTTAAGTGTCTCTCCGGAATTTTTTCTCTTTCTTTTTCTCTTCCCCTTTCCCCAGCACAGGGGCGCTATAACGTAAAATGATTCCAAACTGTTTTGATTGCAATTTCTGCAATCAGCCTCCACGATTGGTCAAAACATTTTCGGGCCACTCCCAACTTCGCCTGTCTGTCACGCGACGTCACGAAAACCGCGATAGCTCCCCATCTGATATAACGTGTACACACTAATTATGCATGATTAAACCGCCCAAAAGGAAAATAATCATTCCTGATTCGACGCCTTTTCACCATTAGCCCTCTGCTATTGGTCCAATGTTTTCTGGCTACGCCCACTTCGCCTGTCTGTCACGCGACCTCACAAAACGGCGAAAACTCACCACGTCAAATTGACGTTAGGATGGATAGTTGGGCGTGTTGGTTAAGCATGATCTGAAGTGAAGGCGCGAAAACGACGCCCTGTGTGTGTGTGCTCTCTCTTCGTCCGTCGTCGTTTTCGCGCCTTCACTTCAGGTCAAATTGACGTGGCGCGAAAAAAAAAAATGACTTAATATGCCGAACAAAACTGAAAAATTTTTCTGAATAGCCACAGACTGCCCCGTTCTGAAAGGAAAAGATGGCTGCCCGCCGATCACTCAGGCCCTCGCTACTCACACCTGCCGGTGAGCATGTATTTATTTGCGCACGATAAACCTTTTTGCGTGGCAGTAAAACGTTATCAAGTCGTTATCAGGCCTTGTGCGCATCTCGGTGACAGTTGTCAGCTTGCTCCTTACCTATTTCCTTCGTGTCCTTGTGTTATATCTACACAAACCAAATAATAATAATAATATTTCGGCATGCATACGACATCGATCTGCCGACTCTTCCTTGCTGAGGATCCGTTTTAGCGGAATTCTTATCCTTCCCTTGCACGCCGCCGCGATTTTCGACCAGCCACCGCCAGCTAAGTAAGGCAAAGCGGGCCAATCGGAGAAGCCCGCGCCACCCTCTTCATGCGGTTATCTATTTTCACTGTGCTGGCTCGGCCCCATCGAAACCCTCTCCACTATAGCGTGCTCCTCGCCTCTTGTCAGCCAATTAGATAAGAAAAACCGCTGAGTGTGGACAATGTTATTGGTTTTGAAAGTGAACAAAGGTGACCTCCTATAAACGAGGAGAGTGTTTGATTGGGTTGTTCAGACAACGCTGGGGGTCACCGCCCGATGCTTGCGTTGGTGGTTACGTAAATTTGACGTCAGGAGTTTAGAATCAAAACAGTTTGGAATCATTTTACGTTATAGCGCCCCAGAGTAGCTGCCTGCGGCCGAACTTTCTACCTTGCTTAATATTAAATTCTCGCACTCGCAAATTTTAAGCATTTCGCGGCTAATTATGCCAGCAGCCAGGTGACCGCGACGAATGAATGCTTGGCTTTTTCCTCATTCTAGTTACATATCTGGTTATTCATTTGCTGATTATGACAGCGAGCTTCTCAGTGTGGCCAGGGTATTGTATAAGGTACCAACACTACAGGAAAGGGCTGTCTGTCGGTCTGTCATCATCAGAAAGTGAGCAAAGCCCGTTCTGATGATGCAATGATTCATGCCTTTGACTTGGTGGTGTCCTCCGCACGCACTCAGTGCTTGCTCACTCTCTTCCACTTTTGCTCTTTTTATTCGCTCTTTCCCTTACCACCAGTGTAGCTAGGGTAGCAAACCGGATACTCGTCTGGTTGACCTCCCTGCCTTTCCTCTCCTTGCTTTTTCTCTGTCTCTCTTTCTCCACGCGCATGCGCGAACTCACCGCGCCCTTCCTTCCCCACTCTCCCGCTCTCATCTTTCAATTCCCCTTTAGTTTCTCGTTTTTCCGTCCCCCAGCGTAGCTTAGCCAACCAGTCACATTCCTGGTTAACATCCCTGCCTTCTCCCTTTCTTTCCTCCTCCCCCTCCTTCGCGATCTACGAAGAGTATAGTAGGCAGGAGGAAAGGGATATTAAATAACTGCATTCTTGAGCAATATCGCTATTCATTTATTACTAATAAATAAACATGCAAAGAGGTATAACTTGTATCGCGTGTATACTTTTTCTACCAAGATGTGTAAGTGAAAACCATATACGAGTTTTTCCACCATTGGATCAACGATAGGTTGTAAAGACAAGCAGGGGGGGGGGGGGGGGGGCAATGGTCGTTAAAGGGGATCATTAAAGAGGCTGTAGTTCTGAGCCCCAAGCCATGAGAGTTGTGGAAGGGTGGGCACATAGTAGCCACCAGTAACCGCCGCTGGTTTCCTAATCATGCCTTAGGCTGGGATGATATATAACGATTCTATTCCAATACTATTCATTTCCGCGTTTTGTCAGTTGTGTGAGCAGCTTTCCTGCACGTTATTATCGGGATCAGCAAGCTGCGAACGGGGAATGATAAGAAAATAATAGAATCGGAGTGAAAGGATCAAATCATTACATTATATCGGCCTTGGCCTAGCCCCGTGATCTGGCAGCTTATACTTGCGTGCAGTTGTGTACTATTGCGTGCTAAATCTTATGCCTGCGAATAGCATACAAGTAATTATCTCCAGGCAGTGACTCTTCCGCTTTTTACAGCGTGGTTTCCGGTTATGTAAATGTCAATTTGATGCCAAGCTGAACTTTTGTCACCGTAAATGCTCACTTCTACAGGAATAGCTTCGGGATTAAGCGTTTCGAAGAGTTTGTATGCTGAATCTCGAGTCAGTGGTCGTAGTAAACAACAAGGGGAGTTTGCGCCTGGCTCAATAATTATAGACGTGATACTATAATTCAAGAGAGTGTTTTTGTGCACGCTTAATACTGGGACCGTGATACCGTGCTCCTTCGGTTTTACCCTTTGAGAATTGGAAAGTTACGTGCAGCTGAACACAAATAGGAGGTAAGGAAAAACGTGCTGCACACATTCAAGCGTAATTCGCTCTGCATGGTACAAAGTTAATCATTCGCCGTAGCTTGCAATGATAAATTGCGGTAATCGCACTCATATATGTACGATACCGGCGCGGTAAAAAGCTAGACAGTTATTTACAACAAGTGCTTTACAACAACTGCTTACAACAACAGCAACAAGTGCTGTTGTTTTAGTTCTGGAATAATGGTGCAGAATTTTTGTGATCAGGGTGCAAGCAGTATTATCCATGCATCAATCGCGTAGAATATGCGAGCAGAACACTCACGAAGAAACAACTTGCCGCGCCAGTATGATAGGTATACAAATGTGCACGATTCCGTCTAAAGCACTAGAGCCAACTGCGAGGTTTAAGGTAGTGAGCTGAATACATATTATGTGGCTTAAATGTCCGTGTGGCTGGCCGCTGCTCACAAGGATTGTCTCTCAAACCAAACAACAATCAAATATAGTGCTTTCTTTCTTTCACGGCAGACCGCTCAAGCACTCTCGACAGAAGCGTCGATGTCTTTACAAACAGACTTAAGTTAAGCACAGAAGACTCAACATCATTCTTGGCTTGGTGAACTTTTTCATTGTTTAGGTGTGCGTAGGCCGTTCCAAGTGAATAACCATAGTTATGCTGTTTCCTTTGCGAAAGCACTTTAGAAAGGGTAAGTCAAACAGCGGGTTAAGTCATTCATGTTTACTCATGACAGATCCTGTGCAACTGTATGCGTAAATTTGTACTGGCAATAAACGAGGCTTTTTGTAGAGGGGTGCTGCGTGTACTAAAGGTATGGAGGGTGGCTGTGAATAGGTTTTGAAGTTTGGGTGCGCGTGTCAAGCTCCTCCTAACGCTTGAAAATTTTCAGGAGTTGCGTTACGACGATATAGGCCTTAGGTCTCGCAGTCCTGAGAGACCTTTGCGCGTAGAAGTGCGCTAAATGACTGCCTGAACACACCAAGAAATAATATTTCGCACCGGCTCGGGTGTGACCTCAGGGCTTCGCTGTCAAGTGATGCCTGTTTTCTGTGATGTATGTTTACTAATATTTGGATAGGCTGTCGTATATGCTCAATGTTCATAATGTGAAAAGTCATTGGGGAACTGAGATACACGTTCGCTGTCTCTTGGCTTCGTGAAGACACGTAATAAAACAGCTTGCTTTATTTATTGCTCACGGGTGCACCTCGCAAGAGGCACATTCGGCGCCGGCAACTTCGCCCTGCCGTCAACTTCGTTCTTGGCCATAACGCCTCGGTGTGTAGTATAGTTGCACTGACCTATTCTCTCGTGGGTGTTGGGCAGCAGTGTCTTTGTCCGAGCTCCCGCGAGGAGTTTGTGCCTCTCCCCACGCGCGCGCCATTTTTACTGTCTTCTTGCCGAGCGGTCAAGGGACGGACGAGATACTGTGGAAGCGGCGTCTTTGTTTCCCCCCGCCCTGGCTCAAGCTAATAAAGGGAACTGCGCGCGAGACTGACAGCGACGAAAGCGCCGGCTCGTCCAAGCGTTTCCCCCATTAGCACCGATGGCTCCGCGGAGACCGGCCTCGCTTCACGGGCGCCGCTGCAGCCAGCGCGCGGCCGGCGGAACAGTGCGGGGTCCAGAATTGCTCACACTGCAGTCCCCTGCCCAGTGGGACAATCTTCTTCCATCGTTGTAATCACCATGAGCAACGCGAGTTTCTTCTTTTCTTTCTTTCCCTCCTTCCTTTGCTCGAGCGTCACTGCCTTCGGCTCATCCTGCTGCATTCTTAAAGTGTTCTTTGTCTTTCTGGCTTAACCAGCGAGGACTGCTGCGACGCGGTCTTGCGAAAAAAAAAGGAAAAAAAAAAAGGCCCTCGCTGATTTAGAATGTAAATTGAACTGGGGTGATTGCTAGCAGAGACATGATTCTCTGGGCATAAACAAGACACGAAAATAGGGAGGGGGGGAGGGAGAGAGATACGCGGAAGTACTGCAGCGCGGATTAGGCTTTCTTTTCAACCCCCCCCCCCCCCCCACACACACACACTTCCCCTTTAATATGCATGAAAATGAAAGGCATTGAAATGTTGTATCTTGTCTTGCACTATTTTAATGGCTGCTTCGCCGTTTTTTTCCGGACAGGGCAGCTGGGATTATTCTTAGGCTGGGTACTCTGTTAAAGCTTCCAGTCTTTGCAAATGCAGTTAACGGCCGCATGTGTCGAGTTCTGCGGTTCATAATCAAGTGACGCTCATAATCAATGCTTGGCGAGCTCTCGCTACACGTATGCGACAGATTAAGTTATTTGCTTCGCTGCTGACATTAATCATTGCCAAGAGCTTGGGAGCCAGGCTAAATGTTTACTGCTTCGACAGCTTTACTATAATCAGAGAGTTACGCATTCAAAACCGTAGTTGTGGCAAAATGGATTCCTCACTTTGAACAATAAACCCTTAAAAAAACTGCATAAACGTGCAAATATTGAAAGATTAATTGACGCAGGGCGCGCAAATTGGTAATTCTAGGTTATCATATGGCTGCTGAAGTGCAGATTCCTTAGGAGAACGCCGCGAGAATCCATGGTTCTTTGGCTAATGCCTAATGCTTGGTATCAACTATATGCTCAGTGGCAAGTCAAGAATGCAGGAGGAGGTACCCCCCTGAAAAGTTTATCGCCATATTTACGTATCCCCAGCGTCGGTAGTGTTTTACGACCAACGGATTTCTGAGCTTTCACACATCGAGTACATCTCCGCATTCGAAAAACACGAAATAAGCGAGAACCGACGTAGTAGCGAGCAAAAGCGTCTTCTGCTGGCTACTATAAGTGGAGTTCCATTATTTTTTTACTTAGTATGTCGAACATTTTCTGCAGCTATGAAGTGCGAGTGGCAGAAAGACGATATCACATGGCAGGAGTCAAGCAGACTTTTTGCTATCTTACAAAACTTCCAGTGGCCTTTTAGAAAAGCACATGTACCGAGTGAGATAATTGGGGACACATTCATACTAAGACGATGCCTCGGCATAATGTGAGTGATAGTTTAACCATTGGATGTCACGTTTACGCTAAATGTAGCGCACGCGTGAAATAGTATTCCCCTAGAGTTCGACCGCAGCTCTGCTGCCTTGAGCTGTAATGGGACCCATAGAAATTATAGTGCATCTAAAGAGTGCCTGTGTTATATGTGGTTCCAGTGGCCAACAGTTGTTTTGCTTTCGTTAATATTTTGCATCTACGGTTACTACCCGAAGCATGGCACTGATACATTCGGGAGGACCTTTGCTGGGAATGAATAAAAGGCAGACTTACTAATGGCGGGAAGGAAGCGCCCACGTGGCACCTAAGAGTCACGAAGATGCAGATGAATGGCCAAAGAAGGTTCCACAGCTGCGTGTCACGGCTAAAGTTCGCCATTGCGCTGGACGCGCTCTACTGAATCGATCAGTCCTCGATAAAGATAGATCTGCAGCCACCAACTTACCAGTCAAAATGCAACGACCACCGCTTCAAGATAAAAGAATTTTTGCAGGCACATCTACGTACTGTAAGGAAGAAGAAGTGCGCCGTGCAGAGCTCCGTAGCCGGATCGCAAGCGCTATATACGCAAGTGGGGCTCGGGCTATACGCTGTTCCTGGTGTGACTGACTAAGCCTGCGCTGTTGCGTCTTCCTGTCGGCGTCATTCGTGTCGTCCACAGCCGTGTCGGACTTCTTTGCCAGCATTGGTGGAGGTTTGCTGGCTCTCCTGTAATCCTGGAATTGCGCAGCCGGACTCTCCCTGCCATCATGACCACCGAAAGCGCCACGAGTTTGCCTACCGCCTGCTCCCCAATCCTCCGTATGCCCCGGCACACTCCGTCAGCGGGACCCTCCCAACTTCAGCGGCACTGATGACCACGACGTTGATGACTGGCTCTCATCTATGAACGCGTCAGTGTGAATAATAAATGGGATGACACCATGAAATTAACCACCGTCTCTTTTTACCTCAATGGAATTGCCCACTTGTGGTTTCGGAATCACGAAGGCGAAATCCCAAGCTGGACTGTGTTCAAGACAAAGTTCAGTGAGGTGTTCGGCCGCCCTGCTATTCGAAAGCTTCGTGCCGAACAGCGTCTGCAGTGGCGCTCTCAGCAGCCTGGTGAGGCATTTACCAGCTATAACGAAGATGTCATCGATCTCTGTAAACGCGTCGATGCATCAATGACTGAGGGCAATAAAATCAAGCATATATTGAAGGGCATCGACGGGGACGCGTTTCAGATGCTGATTTCGAAGAGCCCTTCTACTGTTGCCCAAGTTGTAGAGCTGTAATAAAACTATGACGAGCTCCGCCTCCAACGCCTCGTCACCCACCGCCCTGTTCCCAATCAGGAATCGTTGTCCGGCTTAACCTCTCCTTTTCAAGATCCCACCCTACTCTCGCAGATCAAGGCTTTCTTGCGGGAAGAAGTTTCTCGCCAGCTCCCCCTCATCTCCAACCCGCCGGAGTCAAGTTCGTCCCTTAGTCCGACCCTACGACACGTTATACAAGAAGAAGTGTACGAGGTGCTTCCACTAGGGCGGGCGCTTCAACTCACCGCGCCATTGACTTACGCCGACGCCGTCGCACTACCACGACCACCGACATTCCGGGCTCCGCCTCCGATGCCTAGCCCTGTTTTTACCTCCACGCTGCCACGACCTCCTGTCTATCGAGTAAACAATCCCTGGCGCACAGCGGACAATCGGCCCATCTGCTATTTGTGTAGTATTCCTGGACACGTTTCACGCTTGTGCCGCCGTCCACTTCATCCACGTGACGACCCGTGCACACCTGCGTACGACCATCCGTTGTCTTACGCTCCAGACCGCGATTCACCCCTTCCCCAGCCCAGTTTCGGACCGCCGTTCTCCTTCTCCCCGTCGTCGCTCGCTCTCCCCGGTGCGTCGACGTCTCTCTACCGCTGACACTGAAAACTAAGTGGCGCAGTTCCCGAGGCAAGAACTGCGTCATCGTCGCAACGCTCAAGCCCTCTTCTTTCACCGCCAAACGTCATTGATGTCGCTGTTGAAAGTGTCTCTGTGCTTTCCTTATTGACACAGGTGCCGCCATATCTGTAATTGTCGAAAAACTATGCCGATCAATACGAAAAGTCACGACGCCTTTCATCGGTCCATTACTCCGCACGGCCACAGCACAACACGTCAAGTCGGCCGCTGTGTGTAACGCCAGACTTGAATTTCAAGGAGTCCTCTACATAGTCGAGTCCGTCGTTCTTCTCCACTGTTCCCACAATTTTATTTTAGTTTGGGATTCTCTCTCCCGTCACCAAGCTGTCATTGATTGCTCCCGTGCAGAAGTCGCCTTCTCTTCGCCTGGCAATGCCCTATCTGACGACGTTTCGATTTCCTGCACCAAGTTGTCCCTCCCTGACGACATCCAGATACCTCCGCACACATCCATTCTGGCACCTGTATCCTGCTCCGTTGCCTCCAACTCTACCGTAATCTTCACACCTTCCATTGCTTTCGTTCATCGCCACCTCTCCCCACTCCCAACCGCACTGCTTGGTCTTCAAGCTGGTGCGACTAACCTTCCTGTATACAACCACTTCGCATTCCCGATTACGTTGCTTCGCGGTGAATCTCTCGGCACTGTGGAGTCTTACGACACCCTTACCACGTTGTAACTTCCTGTTGGATCGTTGGAGGTCAACACCCTCTACTGTAGTCTCGTAACTGCCACATCGCCTGAAGACGTTTTCAGCCACGTCAACGACAACGCCTTAAACCCCAAGCAACGCCATGACTTGACAGAACGCCGCGTCATTTATGAGCAAGTAGGTAAAATGCTAAAGCGTGGCGTCATTGAACCGTCCGACACTCCATGGCTATCGCCAGTTGTTTTAGTTAAAAAGAAGGATGGCTCAATCCGCTTTTGCGTGGGTTACCGTCGCCTAAACAAAATAACCCGAAAGAATGTTTATCCATTGCCGCGGATCGACGACGCCCTAGACTGCTTACAAGGTGCTCTTTTCCTCCCTCGGTCTACGCTCTGGTTACTGGCAAGTGACTATGGCTGCAGGTGATAAGCCTAAAACTGCTTTCATCACACCAGATGGCTTATACGAATTTCGTGTGATGCCATTCGGCCTTTGCAACGCGCCCGCGACATTTGAGCGCATGATGGATACTATTCTCCGAGGCCTCAAATGCAACACGTGCTTGTGTTATTTGGATGATGTCGTGGTGTTTGCGCCAGGTATTCCCACTCACCTTCAACGCTTGGCGCAGGTTTTACGCTGCCTCAGTGACGCTGGCCTCCAAGTAAACTTGTAAAAATGTCAATTTGGGCACGCAAGATGATCATTCTTGGACATGTCGCGTCGAAGGACGGCGTTCTCCCTGATACCACTCAGCTACGTGCTGTTAAAGAATTCCCGAGGCCCACGTCTCTAAAAAAAAGTTAAATTATGGAGTTTTACGTGCCAAAACCACAATCTGATTATGAGGCACGCCGTAGTGGGGGACTCCGGAAATTTGGACCACCTGGGGTTCTTTAACGTGCACCTAAATCTAAGTACACGGGTGTTTTCGCATTTCGTCTCTGAAAGACTTGTGCAGTTTCATTGGCCTCTGCTCGTACTTCCGCAGCTTCATACGCAATTTCGCTTCGATTATGGCACCACTGACAGTGCTTCTTCGGGGAGACCCCGATCTATCCGCGTGGTCCCCGGCTTGCGATGATGCCTTTGCGACGCTACGTTCGTCTGCTCACAACATCGCCGATACTGCGTCATTTCGATCCAACTGCTCCCACGGAAATCCATACGGATGCTAGAGGTGTTGGTCTTGGCGCTATGCTCGCCCAGGGAAAACCCGGCTACCAAGAATATGTTGTTGCTTACGCAAGCCGCACTCTCCCGAAAGCTGAAGCGAATTATTCAGTCAGGGAAAAAGAATGTCTAGCGATCATCTGGGCCAAAACATAATTTCGTTCATACCTGCACGACCGGTCCTTCGCTGTCGTTACGGATCACTACACACTTTGCTGGTTGTCGACCTTCAAAGATTTATGCGGCCGCCTAGCCCGGTGGGCACTGGGGCTCAAAGAGTACGACATCCGGGTTGTATCTTCTGCTCAGGCAAAAAGCACACCGATACCGATTCTCTTTCGCGCTCGCCTGTCCACGCCGACATTGTCACTGTCTCCGTCCTGGACGACCCACTTCCAGCATTAGCTTCTGTCGACATGGCTTTGGAGCAGCGCGAGGACTCCTGGATTTCATCTTTCATATATTACCTCTCTGATTCGCCTGCACGCCCACCATCCCAAGCGCTCCGACGACAAGCTTCGCACTTCGCAATCCCCGATGGCATCGTCTATCACCGCAACTACCGTTCCGGCGGCCGCAAATGGCTGCTAGTAATACCCCGGCAGCTCCGCCCTGCTGTATGCGGTGTTTTCCACGTCGATCCTCAGTGCGCACACGCAGGTCTCTTTAAGACCTACACCAGACTACGTGATAGGTTTTATTGGCGCTGTATGTACACCTTATTGCAAAAGTACATTCGCTCTTGCACAGAATGTCAACGCCGCAAGCCTGATCCTGGCCGCTCTTCTGGGCCAATGCAACCTTTGCCGTGCCCTTCGCGACCCTTTGACCGGGTTGGGATAGACCTATACGGGCTTCTGCCATACACAGCTGCTGGCAATCGCTGGGTCATTGTGGCTATAGACCACCTCACGAGGTATGCAGAAACAGCCGCTCTGCCAGCCACGACGGCTCATGACGTTGCCTCCTTCCTGCTTCAACGCTTCGTTCTACGTCACGGCGCTCCCCGCGAACTCCTCAGCGGCCGAGGCCGCGTCTTTCTCGCCGATGTCATTCAACAACTTCTCACTGAATGCCGCGTTATTCATCGCTGTACCACCGCGTATCACCCGCAAACTAACGGCTTGACAGAGCGCTTCAATCGAACTCTTGGCGACATGCTTTCGATGTTTGTCGCCGTCAACCACACCAACTGGGACCTCATCCTTCCCTATGCCACGTAAGCCTACAATACGGCACCCCAGGCAACGACGGGCTTTTCTCTCTTCTTTCTACTATATGGCCGAGAACCGCCATCTCCCATTGACACTATGCTTCGTTACCGTCCCGACTTATCCGAGGGTACACCGGTTTCCGAAGCCGCCCGGTATGCAGAAGAATGTCGGCAACTAGCGCGCTTACTTACAACGCAGGAACAAGCACTACAGAAACTTCGTCATGACGACGGGCGCCCCGACCACCAGTTTTGGCCTGACACTCTTGCTCGGTTGTAGGTGCCTCCTACTTCGACAACAGGTGTCTCCTCCAAGTTTGCCTCCAGATACCGTGGACCCTGCTGGGCCCTACACCAACTTTCTCCGATAAACTACGTTATCGAACCTCTGACGCCTCCTGCGGACCTGCGTCGCCGAGGCCGCGAAACTGTGCACGTAGATCGCCTCAAGCAGTATCACGATCCCGTCGTCCTCACAACGCCTTAGGCCTACTGTGCGGCTCCGTCTTCAGCGAAGGGGGCAGAGCTCCGCAGTCGGATCGCCAGCGTGGGGGTCGGGCTATACGCTGTTCCTGGTGTGACTGATAATCCTACGCTGTTGCGTCTTCCTTTTGGCGTCATTCGTGTCATCCACAGCCGTGTCGGACTTCTTTTGCCAGAGTACCAGTAATACTTTTTTCCGCGCACTATCACACTTTGGAATTCGCTGCCCACCGACATTGTGCAGGCAGAATCAGACAACACATTTTCTGATCTTCTGCTTCGCCATTTGTAGATTGCAATTTAGCCTGTAAATATATTTCATTTTATGTACGTTATTTTTTATTATTTCTTTAGTTTTTTTGTGTTCATCTGCTTCCCACGCAAGTGTTATCTATGCCATTTTTACACGCCATAGTCAGTGTATGTTGCGTTCTGGCTTAGCAGCTTACCAGTGCTGTTATTGTGTTCCCATTTCGTTTGGTTGTGTACCTCTAGGATAGGTTTCACATTCCCTTTACGTGTCTTCACCCGTCATTGTTGTATAGTTTCCGCGTTTTCTTTGACATGATACTTCTGCTATACTGTGCTAATTGTACATATTTTTGCTTTCTCTCTCGATCTCTAATGCTCACTCACGTATGTGGTGCATACTTCGTGTGTTTTCATTATGTAATCCCCCCCCCCCCCCCATGTGTAATACCCGAATGGGCGAAATGTAGTTATACAAATAAATAAATAAATAAATAAATAAATAAATAAATAAATAAATAAATAAATAAATAAATAAATAAATAAATAAATAAATAAATAAATAAATAAATAAATAAATAAGCCGTTATTGGTGCAACCGGCACAAGGCGCCAGGTCGTTTGTTTCACCACTGCCGCATTCCAGTTGGAAACATTCAGGGCCCCTATTCACAAAAACCTCTTACGCTAGCTTTGTTCATAATAACAAATTCCTGCCATTCTTAATGCTGCACCGGTTATTAGCCAAGGCCACAAGCCAGTGGCACAGAGCACTTACGAAAGAAAAGCTTTGTAAACTTGTTCTCAGGTTCTCAAGCCCAATGTGCCGAACAACGGCGATAAAAAGGGAAAGAAGTAGGGGCGTGTGGAAATGTGGGCACGCAGGTACCTTTGAGTACGACCTGGCTTAGTTGAGCAAATATACGAAATCAGAAGCTCACTGTCGTCAGTCGTCAGGTCGACATTTTCAGTTCGAGCTCACCGTGATGTTGTAGTGCCATAGTGTGTTCCTGGAAGATCCCCTTTTTGCCTTTATGCTCTTCTTTATCACTTATTGATTTATGCTCTGTTCTTATGACTGACACTAGTTATAATGTTATCAGCGCTGACGCAGGGATTAAGGCTTATTTGGTATATAAAGTAAAAAGAAGCGCGCAGTGCATTTTTAAAACACCCACAGATGGAGGGCCATTTGTATTCTGGACCGCACCAACCTGATTGCAGGAACACGCGTCGCAGACTAATCAACCCTTCTTTTTGTACCTTGATCCTTTTCCAAGTCTGGCTCCTTTGATCGTACCTTTGATCTTTCTGGCCAGCAAATTAAATACAGTTGCTGCTGGCTAAAGGAATCCGTTTCATTACTTTCCTTCCTGGAAGTGGAAGCGCGGAGTTCACGGTAAAAAGGTCAACACGAGCGATTCCGTGAAACGCAAATGATTTCGGAGATACCGGTTTAACACAGGCGACGCAAATCTAACAGGCTGAAACACACAAAGAGGTAAGCAGGAATTGAAAAGAACTGAAAGACGACCTTTTTTCGCTTTTGCATTAATTGATTACGCGGGCTCACTCTTATTAAAGTAACAATGTGAAAACGCAGGAATGAAGAAAAAAAAACAATGATTTAAAATCTGGGGTTTTACACCTTAACCACGATCTGATAAGGCGCGACGTGCAGTGGATAACTCCGGAATAATTTTGACCACCTGGAGTTCTTTAACGTGCACCCGATGCATGATACACGAGTTTTTAGCATTCCGTCCCCATCGTAATGCAGCCGCCGTGGTCAGGATTGAACGCGCGACCTCGAGCTCAGCAGCTCAACGCCATAGCCACTGGACTACCATGGCGGGTTATATGAATGAAAGCCACAGTCACTAAAATCAGCACTTTATTTATTAAACCGCTCAAGAAGACTTGCTGTGCATCGTCCGCGTCTTGTGAGCCACTGAGTTGTTACTGGTCGACTTCAGTGCTGACGAGGTGGTATTATCGTCACTATTATATATTACCAAGTCACTGTGGTATTATCCGCAATGAACGTGTCAATCAATCTGCTCGTTTAGCTCATGTAGAAGACCACCGCATATCAATGCCGCTGTCTGGGACCGAGGGCATTTGCTGGTGATGAATAAAAGCCAGACATATTAATGGCGGGAAATGAAGTGCCCGTGTGGCACCTAAGTGTCACGAAAACGCAAGGACGCTCCGCATACTTGCAATGCACCACAATGGTGTGGAATGAACCGCATTTTATGCATGACAGATTGCACACTCTGGATCCAACCTTAAGCCTTCGACCTTCACCAAGACTTCTCCGAAGAGACGCGGCCCTCTTGTGTATATGCTATGGTTGGGCGCCGCGTTTACCAATGCCTGTGCGTTCCGCATAGGGATGGCCGACACCGCTGCATGTGGCGATTGCGGCGACCAAAAGAACTATTCGTCGAGTTCTATGCCAGTGTCCGCAGTACAATGTGCAGCGACCATCGCTTTCCATCGTGCCCAGCCATTTGGACGACCAGCCTCTTGTCGGAAGAAATAATTTTTTACAACATCGACATGCCTTAACATCGCATCAGAAGACCGTGCAATCGCTACTGCGCTTCTTGAAATCCACTGACCTGTGTGAACACCTATAATTGTAACGACTTTCCTGTTACCTGTTCCTGTGTATTTTTTCTTTATCTTTTTCTCTATCTCACTGCCCTCTTTCCAACCCTTATTTCCTCACCCCAGTACAGGGTAGCAGTTAACTGGAAACTTGCATCTGCCTAACCTCCCTGCCTTTCCGGTCTCTTTCTCTGTTCTTTGTAACAAGCCACTCTGGATGAGAAGCTATTGCGTTCTGCTGCAGAACACAAGGACGTAGGCTTGATTCCTCGCCTGGTGACAACACTGTAATGGAAACGCAACGGAGGAACGACCATGTAGAACCTTAAAAAAATAAGAAAAATTAAAAAAAAAAAACTTGCGGTAGTCGAAATTCATCCAAATCCAGACTCTATATGGCGCCTCTCAGAGACCAGCTGAGGAGTTCTGTAACGTAACAATCAGCGTGTAAATCAATCATAGGGACAGTTTTCGTTTTGTTTCCGTCCTGTTTAATCCAGAAAGTCTGCACTGTGTTCAGCGCCAACACTTGGCCATGTAGCTGCGATCACGTAATCTTCAGGCGGCCGCTGCGGGCCAACTAATGAGCACGACGGCAGTGTATCGCCCTGGCCAGGCCGCTATTCCAGGCTCGGCCACCAGTTTTGTTGCTTCTCTTCCGTGTCGTGCCCCTTGCGACCAGGGGCCAGCCCGAGTGGGCCAAGCTCGCTGCGTGCCCGCCGGGCTTCGCGAAGCAGCGCGCCGTGAAACGAACGCGACGCTGAGCCCGCATATCCCTTCCGGTCTGCTGGCTCGAAGAAACGAAGCCCGCATGCAGCAGCAGCCGAGAAGTCTCCCGAGACGTCAGGTGTACGCGCTTACTACGCTTGCGAGCGCGCCGCGAGTATACGCAGAACACGTGTTTAATCTCAAGCTGGGCGTTGCAGCGCGCACAGTTTCGCCCGTGTGTGCGTGTGTGTGTTCTTCATTTAGCCGCTCTCTCTTGTTTATGCCGCATTCGTTGTTTTCTCCTCTGGGGCCGCGTCATGCGAGAGCTGCGCGGAAAACTCGGAATGTCTTTTCTTTTTCTCGCGCATGTTATGTTCGTGCGGACCAGATCACACACACACACGCACACACACGCAAAAAGAAAAACTGCGGCCTGCTTCGGCATTGGTTGCTTTAATTTTGGAAACTAAGAGGTGAGTTGAGTGTTGCCCGAATGCTGCTTTGCAGACATTGAAGCTTAAAACTTGGATAATGAGCTCTGCGTTAGAAATGCTCAACTGCAAGTATACGGAATGCCAGACTCTGATAGTATGCGGTGTCCTATTGCGGAACGTGAGATGAACATGGAGCTAAATAAATGCAGTGCTCTTTAAACGCATTTGAGACCATCCTAAATCTATAAACTATAGATCACAATTCACCGGAACAGGGGGAGTATATGCTTGTGTATATGCGCACTATATGTTGCTGACCATATTTTCGACACTAGGCTTTTATATGTCTATTGCTTTCATGCTGTCTCGTCTACACCCGATTTGTGATTGCTCACTTGGCTATCTGCTAAGCCAAATTCATTTGGGCCGCTACGTGGCGTCACCGAACACCCTCTCTTCGAAGATATAGCCCAAGCTTCAGGGAGGGAGTTTTCTTTTTAATCATAGGTATAGAACAGACAGAAAGACTGGAGATATGTGGAAACAAGTGACCTAGTCAGACCTAAATGTACACGGATGACTGCTGTGCACGGAGGGGAAGCGCGCATGGTAAAAGGAAAGGGAAGGATAGAGAATTAACGAAGGAATGGAGGAACAGGGGAAGGTATACGTGGCGTATACGCCGGACAGTAGTGTATGATTCGCACTGACATGGGCGCCAAGACAAGCGCACATTTTAAAATAATTTTTTGGCAGGATGATCTTCCCACAACAGATTAGAAAAAACGACCGCTCTGACGAGTTTCACGCAGTGCGGATCCTCAAGGCGTACGTAGTGCTTGCTACCCGCATGGGGCCCATATTTACATTCAGTCACTCGAAACTCAAGATATCCTATGCGTTAGACGTCATTCAACCAAGATTAGATATCGTTTTTTGTCTATTCGCCAACAACCGAGAAAACTTTGAAGCAATGGCAAATATACTGCGCACAATAACTCTCGTGTAACCGGCGGAAGGGATACTTCGTAAAAGGACGAATATTTATTGAGCTCCGACAACGTGCTGGTCTTCACAAGGCTACAAGCGAAGCCCGTCATTTCAGAGCTCATGCGCTCGTTGATAATAGTGGTCGGCTTGGTGGTGATGATGATGATAGCGGATACTTCTCTACTCGTCTCACATACGACAAATAAAGGGTCCTAACGCGAGCGCCATCACGACTCAGCAAGAAATACACGGTTCACAAGTAATCTCAAATTTTGTCCACTGTATACCAACGCCCTCGGAACTATGACAGCGTATCGGATGTGGAGTGGCATTTACGGCGACGAGAGTTAGGGGGCATGGCTGGGAGCGACGTGTATTTAGAACCTGCGGCCTTTACGTCCTCGTTCCTGTGTATGTTTTCGTCTTACGTCATGCACTAGTCGAAATAAAAGATTGACACTTACGCCCGGAGGGCGAAATCTGTGATAGGAAGGTCTAGCGTTCCACTTGAACTTCTCGGACGGTGTTCTAACCATACGCGGGTCCGACTAACGTGGGCGCCACATACGCGGGTGCACCAAAATTTCTGGAAACCTTAAAAGCTTGAACATGCCGTGTAGGGTCTGTAATTACATCGCACAGGCGCCACTACGACGCTCGTAAAGAGCCGCGCCACTAAAATTACATCACTTTCAGGTTTGAGCAGCTATATTGTTTTACACAATTATTGTTTAATAGTCTGTGAAGATTTCAGATAAAAGGCATGCGCTGTTAATGTTATGTCTCATGAAATTCATTTGCGGGCTCCTGTTCTCAAAATTCTGAGGAATAATTTAGTCAAGAACGTAAGACCTGGTGTGACCAACTTTGGTGGTTGAAAAGTGTAGCGATGTAACCTGCGTATACGGCATGGATAAACATATAGCATACATATACCTAAATATATATAAAAAAGAACGCGAGAAGGAACCGAGGAGATCATCTGGCAGCGTACGACAATTTATTGGCCAGTTGCCTACTCCTACGATCATGTATACCTACCACGGGACGTCTGCAGTTTAAAGAGTGATCCACGTCCGCCCCACGGCCTTGAGTAGTTGAATTGGCCGTGTGTCGCAAGCGTCATGCGAACGTTGTGGGTTCGGCTCCCACCGGGGGTATTTGTCTTTTGTTCCACTTTCATCTCCCCGTTTCCTTTTTAATTCTACATATCAATTCAAGAACACAGTTTTTTTTTTCTAAATGTTTTTTTTTTTGCCTTAACTTTCCTTTGGCTTCACATAATTGTAGAATCGAGGTAATTGTAATCGAGCTTAGTGGCTATGGCGTTGCACGCTGAGTTCGAGTTCATGGGTTTAATCTCGGCCCCGGTGGCGGCATTCCGAAAAATGCTCTTGTACCGGGCATTGGATGAAGAGCCCCACGTGGTCAAAACTGATCCCGAGTCTTCCACTACGGCGTTCATTATGTTCAGATCGTGGTTTCGCCACGTAATACACCGGAATTTTATCTATTTATTTTTAATTGAGTGATCCACTTAGTTGTGTCTTCCACTTTTGAGACTCTGGTTAAATAGCTTCTCTTGTTGTACGCCGTGTACTAACTACTTTCTGCAAGTGGTGATCCTTAAACGTCGTTAGTCTAAATATTCCCTGTGCTGCTGTAACTTTGCTTCGTCACTAGTTTTGGACAAATGTTTCAATGTGCCTTCTCGGCGAAATGCGTCATCGAAACATTCATCATCCGGTGTGAAACGTGAAAGAACGGAATGCACCGAGAGCCATTGTCACATCAGAACTGCCGTTTTAAAATAAATTTAGGCAAAACAGGGTCTACAAAAGACACCTTAGTGGGCGGCTGCGTAAGAATTCCGACCTCCTGGCGTTCTTTGACATGCACCTAAATCTCGGCACATGAAATTTCTTGCTTCCGATACCTCCAGATCGCGGCCACCGCAGTCAAAAATTGAACCCGCGACCTCGCGCTCGTTCCATTTTCGCTGACGTTGCGGCGATCCTATAGCTGCCTGTGTTGGTGTGTTTGTACACAAGATAGTTCATTTGAACACTACTTTTCCGGAGCTTCCGTTTCTCTTAGGCTTCCAGACTCCATGGCTTGCTTTGCATCATAAGCTTTCATCGGGTCAGTGAACATGATGCGCAGCTATAGAAGTTGGTGTTTGTATCACGTGTCTAACAAGAAATATTGCATCTGTACTTTGCCTCTCGCGTGAGCACGAATCCGGGGTGTTAGGAGTCCAGTGAATATACCTTTTCGCAGTTTTCGGTTAAGGACGTCCTTAATTTTATCGTCCTTGTGTAACATACAAGCTTTATACATCCAGAATGCCGCCCTTTTCTCGCACATGGGAACCGATATGCTTTCTCTCTAGTAATTGTAGATAAGTTACATTCCAATTTTCCCAATAAGGCTCCGCACTTTGTTGATATTTCTTTTTCCCGATCCCCTTCCAAATTTATGCTGATTCGTTTTGGTTCAGCTGCTTTCACATTAATTATGCACTGCAAGTGCTCTCCATGTTATCACGAACCCGGCTCTGATCTCTCTCTGTTCGGGCTTCCTACAGCGCTGCAACTGTCATATTTATTTCTCTACGACAGTTTCAGGCGGTCTTATTTGTCCATAGCCAATAATAACGGCGCACCGAAAACGAAGACAACGGCGAAGACACAACACAAGCACCCTACCTTCGTTTTCAGCGCGCCGTTATTATTGGCCATGAACCAATATGAACTTGCCCAGCGTTCTATCGCCTGATTTGTGTTGTGAACAGATTCGCACAGAGGCAGAGACATCACTGTCAGTATTATACATTTAGCTATCGTGAAAGAGGGCACACGTGTTGACTGCACTTGTAAACGTCTCTTCGCCGGTGAAAGTATGCTTTCAAAGCCAGTGCTCCTTCCAGAGCTTCGCCATTGTCCCTTGTTATTCGCCCTGTTTTGCCTAATGTATTCAGTAAGTGGACGTCAACTAACCCGTTTGTCAGCCTTAACTGCTGGGCGCACACACTTATGTGGCACGCCGAAACCCTGATTCGAGATGTGGCGCCGGTACACGACCACAATGTGCGCTGGTGCTCCACGGCGGGAAGCTGCGCACGCGAGCACCTTGGGCTCCCTCTGCACTCGTCCGTTTACTTCGCTCTCGCCTGTGTGTGCGTTCATGTGGTCAGGTGGAGCAGAGACCTTTGTTCGGAAGTACACGACGAATTCAAACTCGCCTTAGTTTCCAAGCGCTTTAACGTCTGGTTAGATTTTGCATTGGCAGCCTTCTGTCTATGTGCCTTCATCAGTGAAATATTAGCATGTTCTTTGCGCCGATTAGCCCGTGCAAGAAAGAAATAAAAAAATTAATATTTTTCCATGCGCGCGTTCAGCATGCGTGTGTGCATACCATAACGTGGGATTGAAGCGGATTATATATATATATATATATATATATATATATATATATATATATATATATATGACGGAACTAGTTCTGCGAATTCTGGGGTGTAATAAATTAATTGAAAGAAGTGCAGGCATTTAATTTTGACGTTTCGGCCGCGGTCCAGCCTTCATCAAGAGTTTTTGCTTTTTTACGTGTGCCTGCACTGGGTTTCAATTTATAAGTATACACCTCTAACACGTGACCGGCTTTTTACCCTTCACACATATACACGTGTTTTCCACTTGGACACTCATAGCCCTAACGCATTAAAAAAGAACAACTACATAAAAGAAAGATAACCAGAAATAAAAGAACGAGAGAGATATATAGAAAGAGACGAAAAAAAGAAAAAGAAAATCAGCAGACTTTAACGATTCCTTCTGCTCTGAACTCACTGTGTCAGTGACAGAATGTCATGGCTGACACCGATATTTTGCTTGTTTGCTCTCCAAATAATGGCGTTATCTTCTCAAAAGCAGCAGCTTCTTTATAGAATGCGCACAACGTCGTCTACGTCCACCACAGCATTGTTATCTCTTCCCTCCGACATCTACGAACAAACTGCCCGGAGATGTTGCAACTATTTTTGCCATGCGATGTATTTGCTACATCGTTGTAGATCAAACTATGTGTGTAATTTGTTTCAATATAAGTGACGACATTTTGTGCCCAATCCTATTTATTACATCTTTGCTATCTACTTTGTATAATTTCTTAACTATTTTCTTTTACCTGCATTGTGTCTACATGTGTGAGCAATACACTGTATCACTACAGTGCATTGTACACTGTAGTGATACTGCTGCATAAGCCCGATAAAAATGTCGACTTCCGATTTCGGCGGCCCCTCAAAAAAAAAAAAAAAAAAAAAACGGAGGTGGCCGGCGTGACATGATTGGAGCGCAGCGAAATCTGGGAGCCACTCCGACGAAACAGTCGGAGCAGTTCCGCGCGCTCTTGACCGGATCCGATCGCACGGATAGAACCAGCCGAACACGTTTCGAGCCCTCCGTTTCAACAAGTTGCTACGTAGCCACGTGTCAGAGCGCTCTAGAGCACTCGATAACGAGCAGCCAAAGGTGTATGCACATGTATGCCAAATTTTTACAAACCAGAAAACCAGAGGACCTCACTAAATTTGAAAAATATAGAAACATAGTCACAGGTTTCATCCCCAATGCGGATGAAAGTGTGAAAGCTATTTACTGGTGTCCACGTTTCAGATACAGTCAAGCTATGACGCACGTTAAATATAGCCTTAAGCCGAAATAAATCGTGCAAATCACGTCTCGAAATTTTACAGGGTGACACAGTTATTGCAGGCAAACAATTAGCAGATGCTATTAACTCGCATTTCGCCAATATCGTCACAAGCACACATAACGACTCGTTTATATCCTACTTACCAGCATCAAACAAAGACAGTGCATTCTTGAATCCGGCAAGTGATTATAAGGTTCGTTCGGCGTTCATAGCGCTGAATAATAGTAAAGCGAGAGACATTGACGGGCTTAGAATTCAACCAATTAAGCTTGTCGTAGAAAGTATTATATCTGTCCTTACACATATCTTTAATGTATCATAGACCTCCGAAACATTTCCAGAAAATATGAAGCACGCAAAAGTAGTAGTTGTCTTTAAATCTGGTGGTAAAAACAATCTGTGCATATTACCGACCAATTTCAGTGCTACCTGTAATTTCGAAAGGGTTAGAGAAATCATTTTTTACGCGTATGAATTCATTTTGTGAGAAACACTTTATTAATATCACCTTCTCAATATGGTTTCAGGAAGGGACTGTCCACAGAATTAGCACTACTAAAGCAAGAATAAATTATCATAAGGGCTTTTGAAGACAAACAGCTCATTACAGGCATTTTTGTTGACTTTTCGAAAGCTTTTGATTCATTAAATCACCTGACATTATTAGCAAAATTGGAGCGTTGTGGATTCCGTGGCTCCGCCTTCAATTTTATAATGTCGTGCCTAGCAAACAGATAGGAAACTGTGGCAATAAATTAGGAATACTCAGTGATAGAAACTGTGAAAGCGGGTGTTCCTCAGGGCAGTATGTTAGGGTGCTTATTATTTAATCTCTATATTAATGATATTGTAAACATAACGGAACAGGCTTCATTCATAATCTATGCAGACGACACAAGTATATGTTTAAATCCTCTTAGCTTTGAGAAACTTTTCCTTAACGCAAACATTGTTCTCAATAAATTAATTAACTGGAGTATAGCAAATGCGTTGCAAATCAATACTACAGAGACAAAAGCAATTTTGTGTACACCGTACCAAAAACATATACACTTTAACTTTAATTTTAAAATCGGCCTTAATAAAATTGATTTAGTGTCGGAAACTAAGGTCCTCGGCAAACATCTTCAATGAACATCTGCTCTGGTATTCTCAAATTAAGAATATTAGTCGTAATCTCGCTAACATAGTTGGGGATGCTATGCAACTGCCGGTATGTATTACCTGAGAGACTGAAGCTCTTAGTGCACAACTCACTTTTTTTTCGCCCAAGTAAATTACTGCTCGTTAGTGTGTGGTACAACGTGGCACATAAATATAGATAAAATTCACAGATTACAGCAGAAAGCTCTCCGTCAAATAGCAAATATTGCCTGAGATTCACCGTCACATCATCTATTCCTGAGGTACAGCATCTTACCTTTTGAGCAATTCTACAAGTACCGATGGTTGCTCCATTACAAAATGAGCTTAAATCATAATAGCACGTCATTTCTGCCACTTTGCAACCTAAGGAGCGCTACAGAAAAAGCGTATAGTTTCCGAAGCAAGACAACCTGCATGGCTAGTACCTTTCTGTAGTACAAATCATGGCTCTAACAGCATAAAACATCAATTAAGTAGGCTTTTGAAAGAATTTATTTCATGTGGTACAAATTTTTTGAGATTAGGCATTGTGATTTTATATTTTATTTTTTAAGCAGTTCTTGGTAGTTTTGTTAATACATTATCATGTAGCCCCACTCATTTGTTCCGAATTCGTCAAATGTGGTACGCCTTTCTTTCTTTTGTACTTCACTATATGTATGTTCTTTACCTGTTCATTTTTTTTTGCAGTCTGCAAGCTATGATTTTTGCATTCTCACTAGAATCGAAGTTTTTGTGATTTTGTACAATGCTCTAGTATTGATAACAACCAATGTCACGCTGCCATTGACTGTCTTTAAGGGTACAGGGATCCCGTCAAGCTTGTCGATTTACAAAGCATTTTCCCCATGTTCCCTCTATTTCTAGTGTATGAAGTACAGAAATAAAATTGAATTGAATTGAATTGAAATTCAATCCCGTCACGCCACGATTACACATCGATAATATTTGCAAAGGAGCGCATGCAGCTTATCCAACCATTCAGCTGTTTAAGTTAAACGAAAGCCTTGGGTGACTAAAGCATTTGGAAACGCGGCCTGCACAGGTGGCAAAGTCAGCAACAGACATTTAAACAAAGAGAGGTAACTCTGTGTATCCATTTTTTCGGCACAGTTATGAGAGAATGTTTTTTGCGAAGGGTGATAATAGCGCTCTCCCAGTGAAATGAAGTTGGATGACCATTTCCGGAATAGAATCTCTACGGTTTTGTCGTACAGTTTTTTTTTTTAAACCACGCAGACAGCAGGTTGTCTCATATTTCTGTTCTTTTCTTAGAGAGGGAAGAGGGGAGACGGATGGACCCCCGGGAGTGGTGCACCCGGTGACTGTCAAGGTGACAAAGATTTTGCTCTTGCTTCCAAGCGCGTCTGGAAACGCGCGACGGTGCGACAGCTTTGCGCATACCTCGTAGTACATTTGACTTTATCAGCGCCTGTCCACGTCTTTCTTCATTTTGTTATTTCTTTTGAGGCAGGATGATTTTCAGGGAGTTGTATTACACACGAGTTACTCTCTCCAGTGACGTGGTAAGAGATTGCGATGTGCTTCCGGTTTACCGTCTTCTGTTTTGCAACTGCTTCCATTGTAGTGCCGTTCTCGTTCTTCGGTGCACTACCAGCCATAATATTCGTATCACATAATTACCGGCCTCTTTAACTGCAAGCAACGCTACTCAGCAACACGCTCATTAATGCAGACATCCTATAAGCATGATGCGTTGCCCGGGTTGCACTGCGGTAACGCCGGTCAATTATTACAGATAACTTCGGCGAGAAAGAAAGCGTAGTTCCGACTTTTTTAGCCAAGAAAAATTTTACTGAAAAAAAGCAGAAGAAAATGTCTCTCATAACATGGTCACAGGTCCCGATGAAACCCTAATACAGCTAATCAAACACCTGGGGCCAAAGAGCAAGGCACTGCTGACTAATACCATAAAGCAAGTGATTAAAACGACGAAAATTGCGATTGGATGGCGCGAAAACAAGATGATCCTCATCTACAAAGGCAAAGGTGATAAGGTTAAGACGAGCTCGTACAGGTCAGTTACAGTAATAACGGTGATGTGCAGAATGCCAATGCAAGCCATAAAATTAGAACTGTTGAAGTGGGGGCAGAAAAATTATATACTGGGTGAACTACAGAATGAGTTCAGATCAGATAGATGCTTAGAGGATATGTTTTCGTACTAACTCAGTGCATATAAATTTCAATAGCTCAGGATAGACCTTTATGGATGAAATTTCTAGATATTAAGGGAGCCTACGACAACGTAGACAGGGAATTGTTATGGGATATTCTCAAGCACAAAGGCATGGATGAAGATCTTGTGGAGGTGCTGAAGAGATATATAGAGAGAAGCGAGAACCAATTGTATGGGAAGGTCAGAAATGCAATGAAGGGGTCGAAATTCGCCTAGGACTGAAGTAAGGATGTCCTCTGTCTTCATTATTGTTCACGCTTTATGTTAAGGGCATAGGAAGACGACTGGAAAGCAGTGAATTAGGGTTTGATTTATTTTACATTCGTAATGAACAATGGGTGCAAATGAGGGTCCCTGGACTGATGTCTGTGGACGACATAGTGCTATTAGCGGACAATGCTGAGATTTACAGAGACTTGCGAATATGTGTGGTGACGCAGCAACAAATCAAGGCCTTAAGTTTAGCACAAAAAAATCACGAATTATGACCTTTAAAGTAGAGATAAGTATTTACCTGGTATCAATTCAATAATAAGTCATACCCATAGCCATACAATGTAAATACCTCGGCGTATACATTAACGAAGGAATGACTTACTCCAGCACCCACCAAGATAATCTGAAAATAACGGGGAAACTGAATTTGCAGCAAGAATAAAACATAGAGCACTTCGGGGCTACAATAATTATGAGGTGGGGCGTGGAATCTGGAAAGGTGGAAACGTGCCAGTGCTAACGTTCGCAAATACCATTCTGTGCTCAAAATCGGGTAACCTAGTTTTCTGCCGTCCAAGTACATGTATGAAAATAAATGGGTGGCTAAAGTGCAGAAGTAGCTGTCGAGTTTAGAAGTTAACCAAAGATTAGTAGGCCGGTTTGCTTTGGGAGCGCCCGGTAAAACCACTAATGAGGTAGTACAGGGTGACATCGGTTGGGCCTATTTTGAAGTCAGAGAAGCATAGAGCAAAGTTAGTTTGGAGAAAGACTCAGGAACATCATCATTATCATCATCATCATCATCATCATCATCATCATGAGCCTATATTTATGCCCACTGCAGGACGAGGGCCTCTCCCTGTGATCTCCAATTACCCCTGTCTTGCGCTAGCTAATTCCAACTTGCGCCTGCAAATTTCCTAACTTCACCAGCCCACCTAGTTTCCTGCCGTCCAGGTACATGTATGAAAATAAATGGGTGAGTAAAGTCACGGCCGCTCGATGAAAAACTGTTTTTCATCGAGCGGCCGTGGTAAAGTACACAAGTATCTGTACCTGAAAAGCGTGGACACAGAATGTAGGAGCAGGTCAAGAAAGTTGGCAACCAAGCACAGGATTATTGAAAGTGTAAGTATAAAGATAGGAGTCATCATAACGAAAGTGAGATAAAAGCAGACATTGAATGGGATGCAAAGAATGGAAACAGAAAACGTTAGATTGCTGGCCAAAAACACGCTTATGCGGCGAATGCACACTTATCGAGAGTGACCATCGGCAAATCACTCGATTGCCGATGGTCGGTAGTATTTGTGTTTACGCGCAGGAATTTCGCTTATAGAGAGAGAACAATGCTGTCGCGACTATTTCGTTTTTCTGTACTTAATTTGTTTAGACATAGATATAATGTGACAACAGCCGTTTCAACGGGACTTTTTATCTGCATTCCCCTAACCTAATGCTGTAACTGGCTGTCCCTACCAAGTAAGTCGATTTCGTTTCTATTGCCCAGTCAGCAACCTGTTCTGCAGCAGTTTCTACTGCTCTATGAGCTTTCGTTTAATAACCTGTGCCGTGTAACCATCAGAAGTTATCTTAAGTCATTTAAATTCCTGTGCGTGACAAGTTTCAAATAAATAAAAAAGAAAAAGAAAAGAACACTGCTATCCGTGGTTTTAGAGACTCAACTGTGCTCTTGCTCCAGTGTTTTACATGGTTAAGGGAACAATCGGGGGCACTATCGACGAGATTATCCACAGGCTACTCTCAGCTAATGCAGGTACCTTTGCCGGTGGTTGAATTAACACCCGAATATAGTAAGAAATGAAGCCTGAACACACAGAAAAAGCAAGTGAGATCGGCTGTAAAGCCCAGTGACAGCGTAACTCAATGCGGAGAGCTGAGACTTATATTACCCAGTTATTTTTAAACCGCCCAACGTGGCGAACCACCATGACTGAAGTTCGTATGCCATTGCTGTTGCTTTGGAAGACCCTAGGCCTTCTTTCATTGTGCAAATTGCGCTCTATACATATTGTCATGTGGTAGAAACGTGTCCCTGTAGACGCGCAAGTAGCCAAACGACGCAATTATAGTATGAAACTGTTTATCGGGTGAAGTTGTGCCCGCAAAGCAAACTGCAACTCGGCAGTGACGGTGGGAGTACTAGCAGAGCAGTCGGCGATCGTCGAATCCTGTGACCTTGCACGAGTCTGCCCGCTATTTATTCATGCGTAATTGCGAAATCCATAGCCGCAGATCATGCTCAAATCGTTTGGAGAACGTAATATTATTCACGGCGCGAAAACTTCGCTGGAAAAATTTGATTATGCAGAGACCGCCGCGTGAGCCAGAGAGCTCGTGCCAAAACAGAGTAGTCATAATCTGATACAGCGAACGCCTCTCGCTTTGAAACGAAATAGTGATAACACGTATAACTCTGTGAAAGCGATGACCGGCAAAAAGTAAAATAATACATACGTGGCAATATACTTGCGACAAAAAGGGAGAGAGAGAGGCTGCACTTGCGTACTACGAGGGAAATGCCCAGTGCTTCTTGTTCCGGCGAAGTACAGTCAAACACAAAAGTTTGCGGACCACGCGAGCGCGTGCCAGACTGCCTATCCGCGCCACCTAGCGGTACGCCACCTAGCGGCGACAGGGGCGCTCTCCCGGATATGAGCCCTCTTGGTACTCGCCTGCCTGTTAATTTTTTATTCCCGTGCATGACATTGTTAGTTCGTTGTGTTGACGCAGAGCGCTGTCTGCGATAAGACCGCCACATATCTGGCTTGATAGCAGTATCGGAGCAATCACTGCAACCTTTGTCGACTGGTGTGCCAGTGGGTAGATAAGTTTCACGAAGCGCTGTGACGATTTTTTTACGCGACGTTTACTGGCGCACTTTGGTTGGCAGCATCTTGGTCCAATGAGTGTTGCTGCTTCTGCGTCTTGAGAGAAAGGGTAGGGAGGTGTTTCACTGTCATCAAAAATAAAGAAAAAGCGGATGCATAGAAAATTTTCTTTCACACATAGGCGCATCTTCGCATCAGTCGCTGAAAACGTAGTAGACTTGCTTCAGGCCACGTGGTGATTGCCTATTTGGAAAGATGCCGCTGCGTGTTCCACTTGACGAAAGAAGGCACATTGTGCGTTTATTTATAGAGGGAATACCTCAGCGCGAAATCTGCCGCCGAACCAACAGGAGCCGGACTGCCGTGAATAGGATTATTCAAGCTTTCCGCGACGATGACAGATTCACAGATATGGAGCGCAGTGGGCGTCCAAGGGCCACGACTGAGGAAGAGGACCGCCTGATTACGGCCGCCATCGTGGCTGATCCTTTTCAAAGTGCAGAGGATATCCGAGAAGCGCTCTCGCTCACGGTATCGTCTGAGACTGTAAGAAGAAGGCTGAGTGAGCTTGGCCTGCAGTCTTTCGTAGCAGCACAGAAGCCCTGCCTCTCAGACAGCCAGCTACAAGAACGACTCATGTTCGCTACAGCAATGAAAGATTGGACAACAGAGAAATGGGGCGATGTCATCTTTAGCGACGAGTCAACTTTTTCCACGCGCTGGGACCAACGGAAGCGGGTTTGGCGTCCACTAAACTGCAGGTGTGTTTACAGTGTATTGGCAGTTAATTCACGAAGCTAATTCTGCATCACAACATGTTTCACGTAAAATGAGCTTTTGGACATTACGAGATTTTTCTGTAGTGGTATTATGTTGAAAACATTAACGATTGTTTCATAGTACTACTTACTCTGAAGCTAATTAAAAGCTGCCAGTGGGTCTTTCAGTACTATCTAATGATGTTTGCACGTTTTCTATTGCAACTCTATAACAGCATTATAAAGTTCATACGCAAGAGGAATCACAACATTTTTAGACGCGCCGCTGGAACCCAATTGTATGCTATTCCTTGCAGATATCTGCCTAATTACACACAGAGTGTTCTATCCAGTGGACGGTGTTCCGTGAGCGTGTGGGGAGCAATCAGCAAAGATGGCCTTGGTCCCCTTGTGCGTCTGGAAGGGCCCTTCACTGCGTCACGGTACTGCGACGTCATCACTAGACACCTCGTTCCGTATGCGCTGGACGGTCCCTTCAGCGACGGCTGCTATTTTTTTCAACACGACCGCAGCCCGATCCATAAAGCACGTATCGTCCAGTCATTGCTAGAAGAGCATGCTGTTTGCCAGCTTGAGTGGCCTCCATGTGGCGCCGACTTGAATCCCATAGAAAATGTCTGGGGCATGTTGAAGAAACGGCTGTCCACACGAGCCAACCGCGGCCGCACGGCCGATACGCTGTGGCAAGCGATCGCACAAGAACGGGAAAGCCTGCGCGGTCGACCGGAGATTACTGAATCTTTGTACGAGTCGATGCCCACACGCATCAATAAGGTGCTAGAAAACGGCGGACATTTCACTTCCTACTAGCTCATTGAGAGATCTATGTTTCATGACAGTTCTGTAAATGTCTTGTGAATAAATTCATCCCCTTCAGACACGAATTATGATGCACTGTCTGCAAATGCGTCAAATGCGCATGGCATCATTTCAAGACGCTCACTATTACATTCCAAGAAAGAAGACGAAGCACTGTGCTGTTTTGTGCGAGTTTCAGTAAAAAAATTAATTAGCGTATAACTCATTATCTAATTATTCTGAAATCCGTCAGCTTCAATGCTTGCATAAAAAGAATCAACTATTAGGCCCGAAACGCATGCACACTTGCTTTTTCGGTTGTATTCGTGTCGACCGGAGAAAAAAAATACTCTTGACGTTGGTCTTGGAACGCGGCACGTCGAACGATTGTCTAACATGGTAGTGTCTCCAGCAAAGTGATCATCTGCAGCAATACGCAGGACAATGAAGTTAACTGACTGCTAGTTGTCCCATCAGGAAGCGGACACGAATGTGCACACTGAGTTTTAGGTCATTTGAAGAAACACGTGGCGTGGGACGCGCCTCCGAAGTTCGAGTCCCCAAACGAGGACGCCGTGTCGCAAAGGGTTATAAAAAGAGTCATCGCACCCGATTATTTCTTATTTTTCTAAATGTAACCACTATAGCAGCGCGGTGGTTCGGGCTTTGCGCAGCAAAACCTGGGCGCAGGCGATCAAATCCCGGCCGCTACTGTCACTTAGCGATGGGGGAGGAACGGAAAAATTCTGCCTACTGACTAAGCATCTGTGTCCCATGGCTGCCTCACCGCTCACTCACGCACTCACGAAAAAAAAAACAGCGTGGCTACGCGAAAATAGAACTGATAACAGCCGAAGAATACGCTGTCTGATTACTTGTACTGATATTCTGCTCTCAAAATATAAGTAAGTAGCCCTGGCTAACAAAGAGCGCGTCACGTTGAAAGAGATAGGTAGAAAATATTTGCGCACAGTGCGAAAATAGACAGGCCATAGATTTAAGGAGGGATGCGTCTTCAACGTAGCGCTGCTGTCGATCGCTGGTGACGTAGCGGAAGTGTCGCGAAGAGGCTCTTGGCCACGCGCTCGCGTGGTCCGCAAACTTTTGTGGTTGACTGTACATCCGCTTAGCAATAACACAGGCGCTGCAATGACCCTTCCTAACCACATCGGCTCACACGCCATGGGTAAGTTGTGGCTTTTCCTTGGTCTCGCTGCTTTCTGTTGCTTCCTTGTTTGCACGTATAGGCTTTATGTCATGGATCTCAAGAACTGCGTACGTCTTGCAGTGTATGGCTAGATCCTTTTGTATAATGCTTTTAATTTTTATCCCAAGAAGACAAAGGTTCACAGGAAGATAGAGCCTTGAAGTGTATAACAGTGATCGAACAAGGAAGGTGGCTGGAGCTAACGTTTCGACAAGGGGACTTTACTTCGCCTGGGCAGTAACTGCTTTCCTTAGCAGCGTTTTACAGCGGAGCTCTTATACGCTAGTTGCCAGCCGATCGCTGCGTGCGTAGACCAAATACGCCGTAGCCTCGTTACAAAGCGAAAGCGTATTGCCGTTGTGCCCCAGCTACGTTTAATAGACAATAGGTGTCTCTCTTTGGTTGGTGACGTCACGCACTGCATAGGCACGTTCGCTAGTTTCCAGCGAATCGCTGCGTGCGTATAGCCAACAACACCGTAGCCTCTATACAAAGCAAATGCGTATCGCCGGTGCGCTCAAGCTGCGTTTAATTGTCAATGGGTGTGTTTCTTTGGCTGGTGACGTCACGCACTGCATAAGCACGTTATCTCAGTTGCGTTCCGGCTGTGTAATGGGTAGGCCGCGTATTGTGCGGCCTACGAAGAACGACGGCGTGAGCAGAACAGGTAATGGGCGCGAAGGTGGCGGGAGGCTCCCGCCACCTTCGCGCCCATTCCCGCTCGAGCATCGTTTACAGAACCCATGACCGTCTACCATAGCGACCCCAAAGCTATAGTCACCTTAGTTACAAAACAATAATGATGGTAGAAAATGACAATTCATGTAGTATGTGTCTTTATTTAAATCAATACAATTTATCACCAAATATACAGCTCCGCTGGTCATCCAGTTTTTTATGTACGCGTAACTCACTCTCTCTCACCCTCCATGGAGGAGGAGGAGAATAAGCCGATGCATAGTTTAGGGTTACTGATGTCAAAGATTTGTTTTGTTCTGTCTGTGTCTCTGTCATTTTTTTATTTCCTCATTTCTTTCCTGATGTTTTCATTTCCTCTATTCCCTCCTCCTAAAAGAGTAGGCAGGCGTTGTGCTCCTCTCGGTGACAGTTGTCAGCTTGCTCCCTCCTTCATTCCTTTATGCCCTTGTGTGTATATGTGTACAAATCAAATAATAATAATAATAATAATAATAATAATAATAATAATAATAATAATAATAATAATAATAATAATAATAATAATAATAATAATAATAATGTGAAAGTACTAAAAAATGAAAAAACAGGACAGGAAATAAAAGTGGAAGAGCAAAGGGAGGTTTGACATTGTGATAGAAAGCGGAACAAGAGGAGATACTGGTGTTGGGTTCTTTGAAGAAGTGGAGATAAAACGGGAAACGGAACAAGATTTGCGCGTATACGTAATTTCTGTCTATCCAATGTGCCTATTTTTCTAAGAAAGCAGGAACTATGCGTGTAATCTCTACGGATGTTGAAAAAAAAAAAAAAAAGAGGACGCGGGGGGGGGGGGGGGGGGGAGAGGGGAACCGGGTCAAAAAAACTGAGTTCTATCATTATGTGTTTGGTTAAGAGTATAATTGGAAATTGGAACCTAGGAGCACGCATACGAGAGGGGAACCGGGTCAAAAAAACTGAGTTCTATCATTATGTGTTTGGTTAAGAGTATAATTGGAAATTGGAACCTAGGAGCACGCATACGCATACAGTCTGGAGATATAAGGGGGAAAAGACACTGAATAAACATTTCAGGAGTGAAACAAACAAACAAAAAGGTTAAACTGGGCATGATAGCAAATGAGTAAAGCACGGCTTGTGAGTAGGTAAAAAGAAATATAGATTGAAATAAAAGAAATAAATCCGTGTTTGGGTTATGGACTGACTCGGGCCTAGCTATTTCTAAGAACGCACAAAACAATGAAGGGCTACTGGTTATAATTCTGACATTAGCAAAGCGAATGGTTTCAAGAGCTCCCTTTGAAATATGTATACCTATTGGTTAGAGTGACGTAATAGTTCAGCGGAAATCCGCTAGGTGGAGATAAGTAATTACAGGGAAACTGAGACATCTACCCAAATGTAGCAATTGCTACAATGGAAACCCAACCGGATTCCTCGAAAGAAAGCCTCGCAGCTGAAGAAAAATTCGTCCTGGTCAGGGACACGAACCCGGGACCACCACCTTTCCGGGGCAGCCGCTCTACCATCTGAGCTAACCAGGCGGCTAGCAGATGGCAGGGCGAAGTCTAATTTGTCGACAACTCGAAGCAAAGGCAAGTGTATGACGTAATAGT
Source organism: Dermacentor silvarum (assembly GCF_013339745.2). Taxonomy (NCBI): domain Eukaryota; kingdom Metazoa; phylum Arthropoda; class Arachnida; order Ixodida; family Ixodidae; genus Dermacentor; species Dermacentor silvarum. The sequence goes on along the minus strand of NC_051154.1, from coordinate 70,757,204 downwards.
TCAGCGGAAATCCGCTAGGTGGAGATAAGTAATTAAAGGGAAACTGAGACATCCACCCAAATGTAGCAATTGCTACAATGGAAACCCAACCAGATTCCTCGAAAGAAAGCCTCGCAGTTGAAGAAAAATTCGTCATGGTCCGGGACGTGTCCCGGACCAGGACGTCCCGGACCAGGACGAATTTTTCTTCAACTGTGAGGCTTTCTTTCGAGGAACCCGGTTGGGTTTCCATTGTAGCAATTGCTACATTTGGGTGGATGTCTCAGTTTCCCTTTAACTATTGGTTAGAGTGTATTAAACGTATGGATGAGATACGACTTTCGATCATTTCTGTCTCTGGGAGAACGAAAGTTTGACTGTAGAATATAAAGCCTAAATTAATCGAAATTGTGACCTGATAGGTTAAGGTGCCGTGCCGCTGCTTTGGGAAGTGTCTTGGCCGTGTCCGCGCGATGTCCGTTTAATCTAATATTCATTGGCTGTCTTGTTTTGTCCTGTTCACTGTCGAACAGTGAACATTCCAGCATGGGAATAACGATCAAACTAGATCAGGTGAAACTAGATTTAATTTTGTTAAATTAAGTTAAAATACGTTAAAATAAACCTTGCGGCCCCATGTCTGTGCGTTGATGGTGTGTCCAGAGGACAGGCCGCGGTTCAGGGGCGAACCGGTTCTAGATGTCACATGATGTGTGGGTTGCGCGTTGTACAGCCCTCGTACACGTCTACAGAGTAGCGCTTTGTACAGCCCTCGTACACGTCTACAGAGTAGGGCCCAAAAGAGCAGTCAAGGGCACTAGATGACCAGCTGCCCCCCCCCTTTTTTTTTGATAATGACCGTGCTCATCCTCATTACCCGAGAGAACAACATGGCATGTTGCCAGAACCAGTGGCTGACTTACTGTGAAGATGTGCGTATACCACCAGAAAGAACAACAAAATTAGCCCACTCTAGCAGCTCTGAGAATATCTTAACTTAATTACTGCGAGCAGCCGTTATGAGACGTTTTCTTGAGGCTCTCTTCCTCTTCCAGCCAGCTTCTTTTCGGGCTGCTGCACCATGCATCTTCTACCCGCCGCGGTAGCCCAGTGGCTATGGCATCTCGCTGCTAAGCTCGAGGTCATCGGTTCAGTCCCGGCAGGGGTGGCCGCATTTCGATGCGGTTGAAATGCAAAATGAAATAGAAAAAAGTTCGTGTATTTAGATTTAGCTGCACGTTAATGAACCACAGGTGGCTACAATTAATCCGGTGTTCACCCACGACGGCGTGGCTCATAATCAGGTAGTGATTTTGACACGTTTGACAATTTAATTTACTTTTGTACTATCTTCTGCCTGACGTTATCGAAGAGCACGCATTAGCTCCCGAGTTGCTGCTTTTCCCCGGGATTCTGCCATTTTGTACTCTTTGAGTCGATGCAAAAGTCTCGCTTGCGGCCCTCCATTCTCCGGTGCGATGGCGAGCGACTTCTGTTTCCATAGCGGCATATTGTCCTGATAACGAGAGCCGGCACACGGTTCCTTTTTCTTTCTTTGTTTTTTTTGTTTCCTTCTTTTAATACTCATCTCTGTACTAGCACTCTTCGTACCAGTTCCTCTCTATTGCGAATCATTCTGCTCAATCCGCAGCATCTGCTTAGCCGAGGACGGACACGTGCAGCACATTTCCTAGCTTATAACGGTCGATCGCAGTAGAAAGCGGACGTGGTGTAGTGGTTAAAGCGCTCCCCTTAGAGACGCTTGGTTCAATTCCTCGCATCGCGGCGCATTTTTTTTAATACTGTATGTGAATTATTCATAATTTTTATGAGTGGATGGACACGTTCGGGCCATTCCCAGCTGTTCGCAGTAATAAAGTTGCAGTTTCGCCCTCAATGCGAAGCAATGATTCGATAGCTAGCGCTCTATTATGCGCCCTAAGTCTTGCATTGTTTCGCGCTGCACAGGTTAGAGTAAACAATCGCAGATGCGCTTTAGCAACTTGCAGTCGAGAGGTAGAAAACCTTTTACAGTTACAAAAGATGCAGTGAGCTAGAAGTACGACAGTAGTCCGAGTCCTCTTCGTATGTGGAGGTGACGCTCTCCGGTGGTAAAGAAGTGCATCGACAGTCAGGCCCTAGCTTCTTCCTCTTATCTCTCCAGCCTTACGGTTCTTGATGCTGGGTTCGTCTGAGTCACTTCGACTCACACTGCTTTATGGATAAGCTGTAGAGTGTGGCCCCAGCCAGCCATATTAGCGAGTGCTCAAAAGTCCAGCTGCAGCATTCTCCCGGAACAATATTCTTTTGGCTATCGCATTGGCGGAATGACTGAGAGGTGGTGGTTTCGTCGGCCCCGCAAACCGAGAACGCAGAGCACCTGGCGCATGATCCATGGCCCGTCGTGTGGATACACCATTCGCAGGACCCGTTCTCGACGCGCAACTATGGGGGCGAACAAGCGCGCATGCCCGACGCTTTGATTAGATGAAGGAGCGGAAAGTTTCACATGAACGCACCAACAATGCATAATAAGTGCAGGACATGTTGGTCTAAGTGAACGTATTGAATGTCGCTTGGTGTTTTTGGGTTGTAGTTTCCTCGCAAAAAGTCATTTAGACAGACTATAAATGGCCTGTAGACATCTTGTAGACCACTTAATCTTTCTATAAGGTTTTTCAACGGCTGTACGCTATCTGTGAATATCTGTGTGTGTATGGAGCGCGCACGCACGCACGCACGCACGCACGCACGCACGCACGCACGCACGCACGCACGCACGCACGCACGCACGCACGCACGAACGCGCACGCACGCGCGCACACACGCACACACAAATTATTTAAATATAAGTACAAATCCATAGGTACCTATGGGCAAATATAGTCTTACAGTGCATATACATTTTACGTACCGTGCACTGACTACGTTGAGGCTCAAGAAACTATTGGCACACATAGAAAAATGCGTGTAATTCGGCTGAAAATTCGGCTTCGACGAAGCTGCAGCAGTGATGGTTCCGTTGTTGCGAGCGCTTACCCAACACCTTCACCACTTTGTTACGCGCAAAGGAGACCGTTTGTAAACCTTACAGATTAAGGGGACCGTTTATTTTAGGTCGCAAAGGTGAGCGCAAGAGCGGCTGGCTGGTTGATGCACTCAGCATAGTCCTCTTCCTCTTTTCCAACCCGGGACCGCAAGCACGTACACCGGTCTTCGTTTTCCTCACGCGTAACAATATGTAGGCGAAACAAATTTTAACCAGTATTTTATATATTATAACCAGTATTAATTATATAGGTGGAAGAAATTTTGTCACCCACACCTCTTTCGCGGCTTTTGTGTCAATTTCGTAATGTGTTTAACTTAGCCAACAGAACCGTAAAAAGAAAACAAAGCTTTTTCCGTCGCAATAAGGGCGAAGTCATTCAAGCAAGAAAACAAACAAAAAATTTTGATGAAGAATCGGGAAGTCAAATAGTAAAGCTAGTAAGTTATGCCTAAATGCAAAAATAAATTAGAATAAAAGTATCCAGGAAACCCACGCCGATGGCTCCACCATTTCCTTGGGTCCTTCTGTTTGGTGTCGTTAAGCTGATGCGCGAGACGTGTGCATGTCATTAGTGCCTGCAGATGTAATTACTGAAGAAAAGTCGTCATTTGATACTCTCTCCACCAGCGGCACGCGCGACATATTGCCTTGTTTTGGGTGCTCTTTATTCCAAGAAGGAGTGCCTAAAAATTCTTAATTCACCATATATTTCGATTACATGATGACGAAAGAAGTGATGTGCATTGTGCTTGTTAGTACGTTAGATTACCTGTTTAGCACAACGTTATTTTTCTCGGCATCAGCGCATATTGTACAAAAGCACACACGCCGTCATTGTTTGCGGTCATGAGAAGCTAAATGGTTTCTTGAAATGCTCCTTCCTGATAGTCTTGACCTGAGCGCGGCTGAATCGTATTCGCTGTCTCAAATTTCTTGGCATCTCTGCTTTCCTACATTACTTTGAATTACTTTCGATTGCAAAGATAAAGAACATTTCATTTTTTCGATTACCTTCGCGCATTGCCATCGTATAAAATTGGGTTCTCGTTCTTCTTCAGTTCTATATTCGGCTTTGTCCCCGCAGTGCTGCCTAAGATAGCCATCACAACCGGGCAAAGTACTTTAAAGCTGTATCCTAATTACAACAAGATACTCACAAAGAATATACTTCAGATACGGATGCAAGATACCGACTGACTATTGCCATCGTACTGTGCCTTAATACATTTCGCCAAACTTCACCTCAGCAATGATGTCGGGTACACTAGACGCGGTCATTGTCAATGACTCTTTTATATAATCCTTATTATCACGAACTGTTGTTTATAGTAATCCTTATACATACGGCCGCCCGGTAGCTAATTTAGCGGGATTAATTACCTGCCTGATTTGGAATTACGCCTGATAAGGTTGATTGGTAAGAAACGAAAGATGATCACTATTTGAACACTACGCGTCGCCTTCCACTGGTGTTGTGGTTGCATAAGACAGTTTTTTTCAGGATTGACCTTTTTTTTTTTTTTAGAAGTATCACTACATATGAGCTGGTGGCAAGCTGCGTAGTCTTTTTATAAAAACACATTCGCGACAAGTTAGTGCAGCACGAAACACTTCTTTCGTGTGAAACTCAAGAGCGAAATATTTGGGAATGCGGTACTCAAAAGGGTCGTTCCTGCGACACTTTGTTTAAAAGCATAACAGCTCGTCATGCCACAATAACGTGGAAGGCATGACTCAAAGAGCTCATTTCCAGTTGAACATCGGGGATCTGTGTCGTCTTTTCAACATTATTATGTCCATGTACCAACATGATGTCATATACAACATGGTCTCTACCCATCGTACCGTGACCATGTGCGCTTAGATCTCTTTTGGGATTTACAGGGAAGGATCGTGTCCTGTGCGTTGCTGAATTAGAACAGCCACGTGTTTTGTATGTGAGCATAGACGTTCATAGAACTTAATGATATACAGCTTATTTGTGCTCATATTACTGATTATTTAAGGTGAAATTGATTTCTAAACTCTGATCAATTGCGATGGACTGAGTTTCGTGAGAAGAGGCGACAGCACCACGCAATTCCGAGACAAATTGAGAATCAAAATTTTTGTCGGCGAAATTGGACAGCTGCTGACGGCTGCGAGAGGGTCCACCTCTGGTTCTGTCACCCACCGAGAATTAGGCCCGGGTGAAGGCTCTGATATGTATATAAGAAAGAAAGAAAAAAACATAAATAAAATGAAGAGGGGGAGGGGCTCCGGATGCCTTTCATCAGAATCGTAAAGTGCGGACCACCTATTTTGGAGGCCTCTGTTCAGCGGTCATTGCCGTGTCCTTCATTTTTATAATTTGCCGATGATCTAGAGGAAACAAGCATCCAAAGCTACGCTATACTGCAAGCTTGACCATATAAACACATATAGGCACGGCAAATAAACACTGATTGATTGATTGGCTGATTGACTGATTGATTTTTATGATAAAACTTAAGACAGAATTGAACATCAGTGGATTTTTTAGAAGTATCTGCGTGTTCAAAAATACAAGTTGGGCCAGCCAAATGTTTGATTATCAAGAAATAATTCACTGACACTTCAAAAGTAGTTGGGCAGCTGCGCTTATCTTTCATTCAATTCAATTAGCTTTGATGTTCACTTTATTAAACCCGACGAACCTGCCACCCGTACTTGGTATCGACACAACATGCAGCAGGAAGAGGTATAAGGAAAATGAGAATATAAGGACATCCTGACCTTGCGATGTAAGCTAGCCACGACATGGCTGCAAAACTAAGGGCTGGGAATCAATTTATCCATAACAAAATGTCCACTACGGAGCTGAAGGCACTATACAAAGGCCAAAGACTGGCGACCGATATTTGGTGCCTGCTCTAACTATAGATCATCTCAGATGAAGCCTACTCAATCTACACAATAAAACCGACGGCTCGCTCAAAGTTTCCCTGCGTCATTCGAGTTGCCTGGTTGTCGAAGGCGGCCCGCGCGTCCAGCACGTACTGTTCAGCGGCTAATGACTTCGCTCTGTCGTTTCTGGTACTACGAAGATTAACGAGACGTAATGATTAAACGTCCTATGGTGAGTGAGTCTCGAGCCGGATCTTGCGATCAAATTAGTTTGTGCAAATAAGCGTAGTGTAAGGCCCGTTATGCTGTGGCCTCATACACCTACAGTTTCGCGCATGCGCTACAAGGCACTGGCAGAGTGCACTAAAATAGGCGCCCGTAAAGATGGACGGGGTCTTTCAGTGAGTTGTTTCTCTTAATGTATACGTGTATTTAGACACGTTTTAAATACCTTTCTTGGAATTAATGGTTGACACTAGCCTCGGGAATATTTACTACGATTTCATAAATACACCAACCGACCTCGGCCGCTTATACGTTGTAATCTACGCCTTGTTCGGAATGGGAATGAACTAAATAATGCAGACTATGCTATGACGATCAAACAGGTTTTAATAAGCTACAAAGGAATTTGACCAGTGACAGAACAAATCTACCGGATTTCATTGACAGATTATAGCTACGCGTGGATTTGTACGCTATTTGTTTTACTGGCAAGCGTTCTGACTTAATTTTGATAAGCTGCATACCGTACAGCTGCGGTGTCCATAGTTCCCGATTATGCAAAAAAGTATGAAAAAAAAATCAGCCGCTTTGTCAATCTAGAGCTACGTTACCTTGTCTGTAAGGTGAAGTCGTTTTAAGAGCGCAATATGGTGGAATGTTCAATATCCTAGCAAAGGAACAAGAATTCAGGATCGCCAGTCAGCCTCTAGAGTCTGTAACGGAGTACGTTTATCTAGGTCAATTAATCACAGGGGACCCTGATCATGAGAACGAAATTTACAGAGGAATAAAATTAGGTTGGAGCGCATACAGCAGGCATTACCAAATCCTCACTGGGAGCTTACCACTGTCGTTGAAAACAAAAGTGTACAATCATTGCAATCTACCGGTGCTAAAATATGGGGCAGAAACTTAGAGGTTAACAAAGAAGCTCGAGATTAAGTTAAGGACCATACAAAGAGCAGTGGAACGAAAAATGTTAGGCGATAAGAGACAGGGAGAGAGCGGTGTGGATCAGAGAGCAAACGGGAATAGCCGATATTCTAGTTGACATTAAGCGGGAAAAATGGAGCTGGGCAGGCCATGTAATGCGTAGGATGGATAACCGTTGGACCATTAGAGTTACATAATGGACACCAGGAGAAGGGAAGCCCAGTCGAGGACGGCAGAAAACTAGGTGGGGTGATGAAGTTAGGAAATTTCCAGGCGCAATTTGGAATCAGCTAGCGCAAGACAGGGGTAACCGGAGATCGCAAGGAGAGGCCTTCGTCCTGCAGTGGGCATAAATATAGGCTGATGATGATGATGGTGGATTAAGAACCCCGCCCTAACCCTTCTCCCACCCATGAAGAAACAAAATAAAATAAGGAAGCTATGAGGTTGTTCGTATAACTTGGAAAAGAATGTACTGGCCGGCAGCTTTTCGTTCTTGCATATTTCATATTAAAGTTTATTGAACTCTGCGCACATTGCCGAGTACGTGTCATGTTTTCTTGCTTCAGCGATTTTTAGATGGGATCGAGCTTCCTCCCTGCGTATTTTTTTTACCTCCACTTCTTGATCTCGATAACCTAAGTATTCTCGCCTCCATCTCATGAGCTCTACTTTTGTGAAATGCTTGGGCTAGGTCTTGTCTGCTCAGACGACTGGCGGCTGTGTTCTTGCCTCTTCCTCCTGAGCGTTACTGTTCTGTTTTCTTTGCCAGACACCCATGAACACGCCAACTCTGACGCTCGGCACACCCTCGTTTAGCCTACTCCAACCACTGGTTAAAAGGAGCTATTGGGTCATTACCGAAGGCAGCATATTTGTAGGAAGGAGTAGATGGCTTCCGAAGTGCTGCGCTTGATTCTTGCCCAGACACACCCAAGATCAGCGCTGAAAGTTGATCAGAGTATTCATGCTTAGATTTTTTTAAAAGCGGAGAGGGAAAGTGCTAACAAACTTGAGTGCGACAACACCTTTTCTGAAAGCAAGTGAGCCGCAACTTAATTTTTAAAAATTTGATAGCTTGTCCTGTTCAATACAGTCCAGAAGCAATCAATAGTCTAGACAATGAATCCATCGATTGTAGTGCGGTGGACAGCTTGGATGTAGCCTTACTTTGGACAGGTATAGTGGCGCCTCGATGAGCGCAGGCCGAGACAACGCAACAAAAGGTATTGTAGGTCTGCAAAAGCCGCTAGGCGAGAGCCGCAGAAAGAGCATGTCGCATCGAAGGCCAGCAGTTGGTCCGCAGCCCGTAGACGCGTTGCAGATGGTGTCAATGCAGATCCCACTTGTACCCTTCTTAGCGCAACGTCCTCGTGGCGGCAGCCATTGTTGTGAGGTGTATGTGATCCGCACTGAATCATCAATGCGTGTGTGGAGTGGCGAAGCTGTTCCTCTTTTTCTTTTACTTTTCTTTTTGAGAGCTGGAACGTGAGCGGTGAGTGCTGCGGGTGGAGCGCTAACGGTTATGTGGCCTGGAGGATCATGATTGGCTGCGTCTGCCCGAATATGTCTTAGAGAACAAACATATGGTGTCCAGACATTTCCCAATGCGCAGGAAAACATAGAAACTTCGGTAAGCACTTGTCTGTGAATGGCGATACGTTCAATGACCTCGCGGATGTCTTTCGCCGCTTGGACCGAATCAATATAGAAAACTAGATTGGATGTTTCATGTGGCAGTGGAAATAGTAAGGTGATCAACGTGTAACGTATTGTTTGCAGCTAGGTGAATAAAGACGGAGTGTGAGAGTAATGTACTAGTGGTGTGTTTAAGGCAGGATTGTGGCAAGACAGTTTAGGGCAGTAGAAACGACCTGGTCGGCGTTTATGCTGCCCTTATATTTTTGCTCTTGCTCCAGTTTTTGTACCTGGAATCTAAAATAAACTTCTAACTTCCTACACTATCATCGGCAATAACCTGGAGTTGGCCAATGTCTTCGTTTGCTGTTGTCAGCTGGAGAATCGGTCGTTTGGACTGCGTATACCACCAAAAGGTTTGCAATCGGTTAGTCGCTTGTGCAAGCATGGTGCTATAGGCTGCTATGGTCGTCATACAGAAGATACTAGTGTAATCCCATGTAATGATGGAGGACTTGAACTGATGAGCTAGCTGAGGGCTTTAGATGACGTGACCAATGCCGCTGACGGACCAATCTGTCCACTGTGCTGAAGCCCACTTCCCCTTGAAGAGTAAAAATAAGGCTCCGGCTTGGTAGACAGAGGACGGTCCACATTACAATTTTGTTTGCTACCTCTAACACTCGTCCCTAAACTTCATATGGTCGAGTTGAGCTTGATAAAGAAGCTTTGGCTGCAATACGCCATCTACAAGGAGTTAGGCTATACCAGTTCTAGAGCCGCTGGCCTTTGAAGAGATACGTCTAGCGAAGTGCAGCAACTTGGTTGAGCGACATCATTCCATTCTTACCCAGGAAGCCGGCGAGCCTATGGCGGCATATAACGCCAATGGACTCCATGTGACGAATAGAACGACCATTAAGGATAAGAGACAGAGGTCTTCTCTGCAGCCTACGGTGGCCCCGACGATTAGATGCTGAGGTTAGGGCTTTCTCTTCCAGTGAGCGCTCCAAGGCCTATCGCTTTGCGCCAAGGTTCTGCCACCCCATCCATACATTTGAAAAATAACATTCCTGTATCGGGTACCAAATCTGCGGATAGCAAGGAATGTCCCCCACTTTCTCTATAGGAAGCAGTGAATCCAAAGGAGTTTCTCAAGGATAGCTGAGGGACTGACATTATTATGAACGAGAACCAGGGGAACCGGGAGCGCGATTTCTGTTACTCACAATAATATGAAACCAACAGACAATTAATACCAATGCAAGCATAGGGTAAATTGCTTATTTTATTTAATTGAAATATATAACTGATAAAGGGAAATGAAAGTGGACGAAAACACAACTTGTCGCATTACGCGTGCGATGCTCTTACCAACTGAGCTACCGCGACGCTATTTTCCCGTCCACTTCTTGGTATTTATGTATGTGTACTAGACCTAACCCTGCGAGTGTTAGCCAGCGCCACTACTCACGACCCTAGCAGGGGAACTCCATGGCATTCATGGTCCCTACACGACCAATCCAATTTGCATAACCATGAAGTCAATGCGACTTCTCAAGACATCTAAAAGCACCTCCATCCTGTTGGAGCTACGTCAATCTGTGCATAAAATCCGGAGAAACATCATGTGTCACTCAAATCACGTACGGGCCATAAAAGATGTCGAAAGCGGTTCCGCGAGCAGCGGGAGCGGCCATGCACACTTTGCTGTGCTCTTAATCGTCGTAATTTCGACGTTTAAACGGCTATTAAAAATATGCTGGAGACAAGCCTAGCGGACATTCAGATTTTGCCAAAGTTAAGTCAGTCGCTCATCAGTCAATCAATCAGTCAATAGATGGCAACTCAGGCGTCCAAAAGAGTCTTAATTTTAGGGGGGATGACTGTAATCTGTGGAGATTTACCTACGTAGCGGGTTCGGAGCATCGCTCTGCCGTCATCCTGAAGGCTTTTAGAACTCATTTTCCCTTTGTCTTATAGCACTCTGTCAGTGTTTTAGGTATTCCAGTGCTTTCGTATATAATGTTTCATGAGATCATATATCGGCGCGAACTAAAACATATAAACAAACAAAAAAGAGAGACACACGGCGACAAGCGCTTACTTCCAACTATCGGCTTTTGTTTATTGGCCGGATATATATACACAGAGGAAAAAAAATCGCAAAACAAAACTATACAGAAAACAAAACCAAGAGGCCATCTAGGTGCGCATGCCTGTGCTTTGTAAAAAGAATAATTCTTTTTCTGACAATGCAACCGAACGCCTACTAACACGATTATCTTCCCGTGCCATGCGCGCAGCCTCAGCGATAGTGCGAGTACATTCGTCCTTATGTCTAGTCACCACGCGGGTACACCCGAACTCCGGTTTGCACCCACAGTCACGGCAGTGGATGGCCAAGAACCCTTTTCTCTCATTTCTTACATTGTTACAATGTTCGCGCCGGCGTTCATTCAAGCACCTGCCTGTTTGCTCAGCCAGCCCAATCTTTCACCTTACTTCGTAAGGCTTGTCTGTCTTATTTATCTTTTGATATTCAGTGGACATAAATATAGGCTGATGATGATGATGATTCTGTTGCACCCTGCGTTGTAGTCTCTCGTATTGTATTTAATTTCCTTCTATATTCCTTTCTTTTCCCCTTTTATTCTTCTTGTTATCTCTTGGATAGGCAGCGGATGAGGTCACCTTCTTTTTGTGCCCCGATAACGCATACCACCCCAGCGCACAGGGACTTTCCGATTTGAGCAAAGCGTCGATCGTAACTACTGTATGTGTCGGTCCGGCTGTTTACGAGCGATATCGAATAGCGTACAAATTATGCTATGATAATTTTAGGCTTTAGCTTTCATTAAGACTTCACGTTTCTTAGCCTGTGGCTTAAACATGAAGCCTATAGAACGTTTTTGAAATAGGCGCAAAAAGGACGAAGTGATGAATGGCCGTTTCAAATCAAAAATAACAAAGCGAACAAAAATGATGGACCCTTCAATAAACAGTGAATCATTTTATCAGCGGGATCTCCTGGAGATGAGTGGATTGGTATGTTTAATTTTCTTTTAGCAGCTTGGTGGGGGCACGGGGCACCAGCAACTTTATCGATAAACTGAACATGATGGGATAAGCCCTTGCACTCTGAATGGCCTTATTATAAAAGCTGTATAGGAAAAACATTCACGCAGAAACTCCTCCTTCTTCTTCTTCTTTCTGGGGTTTTACGTGCCAAAATCAAACTCTGATTATGAGGCGCGCCGTAGTGGAGGGCTCCGGATTGATTTTGACCAGCTCGGTTTCTTCAACGCAGAAACTCCACTGGAGTTGTCTAAGTATCCGGAAGCATTGCGTTACTTGCTCATCTGCACGCAGCCCAGTGTCATTATCAATCTTATCAAACTTGATCGGACCGTATAAACACAACCTTATCAACCTTATCGGACTACATCCGATCCTTATCAACCCTGATCTGTCCTTATCAACCTTATCGGACTTGATCCGACCATTATAAACCCTTATCGCTCTTTCGCACATCTACGTCGAACCATTATCAACCGTAATGCGACTCATATAACCCCTATCACTTATGCATCAATTACCACCAATTTGCAATATTAAGAGCTTTCACTGATATGCTGGTCCGCCGGGGTGAATTTGTGGATATAGGGTTCTGCAATTGAGCATGCAGTCACGGGTTCGATTCTCAGCAGCGGTGGTCTCATTTAATAACTGGATAATAATGTTAATAATAATAATAATAATCAATCAATCAATCAATCATGTTTCATTAAAGTGCTCAGGAACAACACTAAGGTCTGAGTGCTGGCGCACGCGTACATTACAAACCAAAAAACAAAACACTGTAGGGGAGAATCATTAAAAATAAATGAATAAAAATAAAAATTGTGAAAAGAAGAGAGTACGGACAACAAAACGCAAAGTAAACACAAAAGAAAAAGGAGAAGAAGGGCACTTGAACAATGCATGAAATTATAACACAAGGCAAAGCTCGGAAAAGAACGATGACAAGGAGTTATGAAATATATCAAGATCACGAAAGTAAGCGTTATAAAGACTCTATCCTGTGGACAGTTGAGTGTTCGTGATGAGAGGCAGGAACATGGAAAGGTCTATGTTCTCTGGCGATCTTGCGTGGGATACGAAACATGACACAGCTGAGTAGTTCGGGACACTTGAGGTTACCGTGAAGGAGTTTGAAGAGAAACAGAAGGTCAGCGCGATTACGTCGGTCGCTAAGTGAGGGCAATGACAACAATCCAACAGTGCTAGTACAGGGTGCAATGTCCAGGTTTGCAAAGCGGTGATTATATATGCTTAGAAACTTTTCCTGGACACAATCTATAATGTCACTGTTGGATCTACAAGAGCCATTCCAGACGACCGACGCATATTCGAGTTGTGGAAGACAGATGGTTGTACAATTTGCGGAACTGTGTTGGAGACTTGAATTCCCTCGATAGTCTGCATTCAGAACCAAGAGAGCGCATACCCCGCATTGCAACACGTTTAGTGTGAGCCGAAAAGTGTAAGGTTGCATCAAAAGTACACCAAGATCATTGATCTCGCAGACCTTACACAACGGCACAGAATCTACAGAATAAGGAAAAGAAATACTTGCTGTTTTGCGTGTGAAAGTCATGACTTTGGTCTTAGCAGCATTCAAGGTAAGGTTATTATCCTTGCACCATTTAGAAAAGGAAAACAGGTCAGACTGCAGGGCGCGACAGCCATCAACAGTGTGAATTTTCTTTAAAATCTTGATGTTATCGGCATATAGAAGGAAAGCAGAGTTCGGGATAACAGAAAGAACGTCATTAATAAAAATTTAAAAAAAGGAGTGGCCCTAATACTGACCCTTGAGGGACGCCGCTAGTGGCCATGTAAGAAGAAGACGTTGGGCCATTGACGTTAACATAACACTTTCCATCAAGAAGATAACTGCGCAAGAGATTCACAACTGACAAGTCAACATCAAAGTGCGTAAGCTTGATCAGAAGCAGCGAGTGGCTGACTACATCAAAACCCTTGCTGAGATCACAGTAAATGGTGTCAACTTGCCCCCTTTGAAGTACCAGTGTGGAGATCTGTGTCATGAAACTTGCAAGATTTGTGATAGTGCAGCGGCCGGTGAGAAACCCATGCTGATTCGGAATGAGCGAGTTCTTCACAGTAAAAGACAATATGTTGTGAAGAGCAAGCTCAAAAATCTTGGACGTAGCACAGAGAAGAGAAATTGGGCGATAATTCGACACATCTAATTTACATCCAGACTTAAATACAGGAACAACACGAGCAGTTTTCCACATGTGAGGGAAAGTGGAAGTAGTCAAAGAGTTATTAAATATATATGTCAATAATGGAGCAAATATACTGCCGTAAGCTTTTAGAATTACGGAGGGGATGCCATCAGGGCCGCAGGATAGGGAAGGCTTCAAGCGCTTAAGGCATTCGTGGACAAGCGTTTCATCAAACACTGCACTAGATGTAGGAACCGTCGTGTGCTGCTGACTGACACCAGCGTTGAAACCTGCACCTTTATATAAGGAAGAGAAATGGGCTGCAAATAATAATAATAATAATAATAATAATAATAATAATAATAATAATAATAATAATAATAATAATAATAATAATAATAATAATAATAATAATAATAATAAAAACGGGTTCGTGTGCTTATGCTTAAAAGGGTTGAGACACCAAATTTTGAGGCTATAAAAAGCCTGCTGGAGGCTTTTTCTGTATGCAAAGGCACTCAACACGAAGTGTTGGACGCAGCAAACGTTTAAAATATATTTTAATTCGCTTCCAAAGAGTGCCTAAATGCTCGTTCTCGTGATCGAGACCCATCGGATTGACACCGACGTCATTCTGTTGGAAGGGTAACGAGTTTTAGTGACGTCATACCACATTAGAATGACGTACAATGAGCGATGACCCGCAGCACCGGGCAAGCCTAGAGAGCCTCGACTCTAGAATGCAGTGAGCCGCATCAGACGCAGACGTAGAGGCGGAATCGGAGCTGCCGCAGATAGCCATGACAACTGTCGGCGTGGTTTTGTTTGCCTGCGCTGGTACAGAACGTGTGTGCGAGAGCAGATGATGCAGCAGTGCGTGCGTCACAGCTTTGTGGGCCCACGTGTCCAAGCTTCCTACCCAGTTACGTCACTGTACAACTCGGCACCCAGAAACCGAAACCGACAATTGTTCACTTAAATAATCCGATATTAAATTATTTACCGAAAATATATGAATCTTTGAGCGTGTATAATGCTTTCTGGAGCAATAAGAAACGTTTGAAACAAAGAACGCGTAAGCCACAAATTTGATGTCTCAACCCCTTTAAGTGCACGTTAAACAGCCACAGACCTACACAAATATTTCGCAGCCCTCCTCTAGGGCGTCCTTCATGGCTCATTGTGCACCCTTGGGACGTAGAACCCCATAATCATTTATCAATTTACAGGAAATAACTACTAAATTATGTTTTCTTAGCCAAAACCTAAGAGGTTCACGGAGCATAAGTGTTATCGTTGTCGTACGATAAATATGTTTTTGCAGCACGCAGACCACATCAGCTTCACAGCTTTAGGGCACAAACAACAACAACTACAATAAATTGACTGAATTGAGGGAAAACATCACCAGGACACAAAGTTAGGAAACGGGAAAATAGTTATAAAACTGTGAAGATATCATACCAACAAGGTTGAACGTCGACCTGTTTGCCATCTTCACGTCGGGCATATGGGATTTGAATGTAATGGGGGTATTTATAGTCTTATAAAACAGAATGTGCAAGGTTCTACGCAGTGCCAAATTCAAACCGGCTCCGTAAGTAGAATTTAGTGCCGTAAGTCGCCATCGGCGAACGGTTGTGTAAAAGAAAAAAAAATTAAGAAAAAAAAAACAAAAAAAAAACAGAGAAAAGAGAGAGAAAAAAAAATGGTTTTATTAGACGTTTTTTTAGTGGAACTATTCAGAAGTGATAAACATTGGAGCATGAAAAAGCGGCGATACATTTTGCATACTTGTAGTGAATCGCTTAATGGATATTTGGCTTCTTATCTTGTGCGTTCGGATTATCGCCGTGCTTGCCATAGCTTCCCTGGTAGTCAAAGATGCCGAGCAGCTGGGCGCATTTATCTGAGAGCATTGTAGAATAGCTTGAAAGCCTACTATATTTGAGAAATTATCTGAAAAACTTTAATGTAAAGGTCCATGCAATCAATAGCAGCTTCCATGTCAACAGATTCAGTCGATTAGTTTCTAAGGACGATCTCTCGTACTGTTTTGCGAAATACGATTATTTCATTGAATCAATAATACTGTCATTGTTTACCTCCAGTGTGATATGGGCTGCGTTTCGAGGCTTTCAAAAAAATAACGCGGTCAAAGTCGAAATGCCCTGCACAGGAGCTTTCCATCATTACAACCGTATTCGTTCAATACCAAAGGAGCGTATCTGCGACGAAGCGCTTAGACATATTTCTTTGAAATTTGAGCAGTAGGACATCATCATGAAGCTCCTCGTAGTATATCTAAAGTATTTATTCACCTACAGGTCTTTTGAATGCACATGAATGTTGATTTAGTTAAAGTCTGCTTTACAGTTCGAGTTAGAGGGCATAGATGCTGCTTCTAAGACATAGCAAATGTATCAGGCCCAATATGTATTCACATCATGTATTGGGCATAAGGTCACGCTTGCTCTTGCTGTAGAGTAAAGGCGCGGATATAGTCCGACGTAGCGAAAGCGTGCGCCCACACACGCTACGTCAAGTTGGCGATAACAACAGCGTCTGTAGTTCGACGCACTGGCGCAGCCAACGTAACTGGCCGCGGCAAGCAGCGCTCCGACGTGCACGATGTTGAGATGGCTCTTGCTCCATCCGCTTCCATCCGCGTGTTGGTCGCGCCGACTGCGCCGACCCATAATGCATTGCGCGCGAAGAAAGGGGCCCACGCCGCTTCGCCGACGATCGCAGACAGGCGTTCAAATTGGTGCGCGGGTTCGGGATTGTTCTACGCATGCTCCGAAGATGGCTGCGGATGGCGCGCGTTGACGTATGGACGATTTTACATTTGAATCATGGGCGCCATCTTGGGCTGTTACACAAACAATTTTTTAGTTTTATGAGAAGTCAAGTGACGTAACATGGTCATGAAGCGCTGAACGCATTTATACAACTACTTTCATGCGTGCGAATCTACCGTAGTAACGTACACTTAGTTGTTAAAGACAGAAAACAGCAGCGTCAACAGCCCAAGTTGGCGGCACCTAAACGCTTCCGTAAAATAGTCTGATGGCATTTCGGCTGGCGCAGCTCAACAGGCGTAGCGTGACTGGGCGCTAACGACGCTCGCCCGCGTGCCGATATTGTCGGACTATAAACGGGCTTAAATAGTCAATCCACTTGACTGTAGAATATGCGAATGATCATTCGCATAACTAGGTCAGTGTAATGTTAGGATTATTTTCGCTCGATTCTATTCCCCTCTTATCACCTAAAACTCACGAGCTGCTGATTCTTGCGATAGCATAGGCGGAATGCCGTTCGGTCTATTGGCGAATCACCGAAAAGAGAACTAATGGGAAAAGAATCGTCGTGGTTCTTGAACCCAGTTTGACTTATGTAGTGGTCGTAATAAAAATCGTTACTTTCATGCTCTGCACCATTGAAATGATCAAGCTCATGTCCTTATGGACCACGTAATCTATTTTTGCGGCTATTACCCCCGAGCGACCCTAAGCACTTAGCAGTCGCCTTTGGCATTTTGACCTAAAACAGGTATGACTACTTAGGATTCACCAGAGCTAAGCGAGACTTAACGGCGTCATAACATTCGCACGAAAGTGTTACTTACGTAGGTTAATGTGCGAGTGGGCGTGGCGTATTTTGCGAGATAGCGCATGACGTGTCACTTGCTGTTGGGAGCAACCGCTTCTCTATGGATACTGAAGTTTTTGCCCCATGTTCCTCGTAAAATGAGTCGCCGAGTTGTGCAGTTTTCGACATAGCTGTGGGGGACACAGGAGGTTTTGTAGGCGGAAATCTATTTTCTGTCTTTTTCCTCCCCTTATAGGTAATCAAGTTTTCCTCCAGAATTCCTCTTCTCCACGTTGTGCGACGACGCTCAGACGCGAATCAAAAGTATGAAGTCCTCTTGCATCGCGAACCATGCCCTCACATCACCGGCATGCGCCGCGGGCACCCCCCCCCCCCCCCCACCCCTCCCCCATCGATGAGAGATCTTCCAGGGCCACCAGCGAAGCTGAACGCCCGAAAAAAAGCCGCCTTGCTGCTGCCGTTGCTGCTGCCTCAAGAGCGCCGCGCGCGAGCGTTGTCGGATCGTGAATATTCAAGGCATCGTTTCAGGAGCTCTTGATCACCGCGCGAGTAGGCGGCCCGAGCGATGTTCCCAGGCGTGTAGTACGGGGCAACCCCGCCTCTATCCTCCCCTCTTCCCATCCCGCTTGTACGAGGCCTAACGAGGTACGCCGTGGGCCGCCGAGGACGCTTCTTCGCGTGTCACTTTGGGGCCGCAAGAAACGCGTTAAAAATTCAAGCGAACCATGCTCGCCACGCGCGCGGCGTTGAAAAGCGGACCTGCGCGGTGGCTGAAATATTCATGGCGTTACGGCCCCCGCTACAGCGATTACTCGGTGCATTTCATTGCTCCACGTGCGTGTATCTATGTGTGTGTGTGTGTGTGTGTGTGTGTGTGTAAAAGAAAGGAAGGGCCTCCCTCGTGAAGTGGCGCGCTCGTGTGCGATATGCGCATACTGCGCAATGTTGGCGCATTCATGCTTACTTCGGTCGCGCGTATGTATAGTATAGCGCATGCTCTGTCTTACTGGATCCCCGGCGCGACACTCCCGGTTACGGCCGCGCCATCATGCAGACCTGAACATCCGCGCGTCGAGCGCGTCGCGGTCGCGCGGCGCTTGTCTTCCTCTCGGACACCCCCCTCCATAACGCAGGATTTGTGGCAACCGCGCGACTCAGAAGCGCGCTTCTTTCGCCGCTAACAAGGCGGCGATGGCCGCACTACGAGTAACCTGGGTGCTGTGAATCCTCGTACAGGATGTTGAGAGCAGCCGCGTTAAAGTAAACAGCACGCCTGTCGCCTCCGTCGACAGGCTGCATTCTTAGGGTCGGTTCTAGCGGCGCTTCTTGTAGCCGCGGGTAATTTCTGTATTCCACGATTATAAAGCGATGCTATCTCCTCACACTCTCCGAAGCAGACAACGACTATTATCTCTCTGAGTGATTTAGGCGCGTTGCATAAGAAATGATACTGCGAAATGCTCATATTTTTTTACTTACATGAAAACGAAGCAACCAACACTATATATTCCTGCGCTCGTCTTTTCATGCCAGATGAGTTTTTCGGCTGAAATATATTCCTTCGCATTTCTTTTGATTTGATTCATCTGTGGTTTTTGGTTTGGTTTCATGGGTATTATTAACCAGGTAATAGCACTTTGCATGAGATACATAGAAACATCCCGTAAAGAGGAAATAGAACACTGCGGTCTCCTAGTCTTGGTGACGCTTTGTCTGATTGTGATTGTCTTTCCCGGCCCGCCGCAGGATTGTATGTTCTCTCTCTCGCTATTTACGTGGCGTTTTCACTTTGCTCCAGTATGAGGTATTATTTTCTGTGCCAAGATGAAACAGTCTTTGCAATCACCTTCGCGCATCGTTCTTAAAAAAAAAAGAAAAAAAAAAAGATGTCGTCCTCGTGCTTATCCGATTCTGTATTCGGCTTCGTGTACCAAATGGGTGTCTTCGATGGCGATCAGAGCTGGGCAAAACGCTTTGAATCCATACATTTAAAATAAGCAGATAATCCCGCAGAATGTATTTCTGGTACGCATACAATAAGATACAGATTCGCTACTGTATCGCACATAATTTAATACAGTTCTCCAAACCTTATAACCACAATATTGTCGGGGTCGACAAAAGCTTTCATTCTAATGGGATTGTAAATTTATTCAGTGCTGATTATCCCACAACGTTTCCTTTTATTTTACAAGTAAATCAAGCATAAACTACCACGGCTTAAGAAGATTATTTATGTTATCTTTTTTTTTCTCTCTCTGGATCTCTCTCAGTCACGAACTGATGCCCAGTTTTACCAAAGCAAAAACACAACAACGTTCATCTTCATTTATTATTATTATTTTTGTGAACTTTAGAGGGCCCCTCACCAGGTTTGGCCATATTAAGCTGACAAGCGCAGTGCATACAATGCGCGCTAACGACTGTGTCTGCTAAAGTATTAAATCCATACGCACCGCGTAAAGTCTTATATTTCAAACCAAGCGCCGTTTGCCCTTCTCGCGGGCGCCGCACTCCCATTCGGAGAGTCGACGTCTATGGCGCAACTGCGCCGACGTGACATGGCAGAGCTGTGACGTCGCTCAAGGCAACATCAGTTATTTGTTTAATCTGTTGCTTCAATAGACGAATTAAAGTTTAGAGAAATAATAAAACAAACAAACCCGATGACTGCGTGCTTTTGTTTTGTTATCTCTTTTATCTCTCCCTTTCTTGCTCTCCTTGATAGCAAACCGAGGATTGAGATAGTGCGTCATGTGCCCTCACTGATCGCTTTCCGAATTCCACTGCTGTGCAGCGCGGGGCGTAGGAGGCGGCAGTGTTCCGGAAAGTGACGCGCCATGCTTGCGACCATGCCTTAGTTAGACACCGTATAATTGTCTGTAGTTTCCCACTTCCTGGAGAGCAATATCGTGCGTTTAACTTCCCATGGGCACCACTGTGGCTCTCTCAGCCGTCGGCACAGGGAAATTCGCTGCATACGAACGTGGTCGGAGCCCGAAATGTCTGCTTGTGTTGCCGAAAAGTTCTCTGCGATGTTGCTAACGCGCTGTCCTGAGCCGCGTGCTACTGAGTTGGTTTACAGCCGACTCGAATGCAACGCTAATGAAGACGCTCGTAGGCTGGAGCAGCTAGCACGTGTTATGGTAGGCTTTTCAGAAATGTTCAGTGCTCTCCTATGCAGTACCTTCGATGTATCAATGCTACGTTCTCTGTGCTGACGCTCGTCCGTCTGCGCTCACGAAACGGAGGACTCATGTGCTATAATGTTGGAAAATAAACGCCTTACATGTATAAGTTTCACGAAGCACCGTCATATATCCAGTTAATGTGTTGAGGCCATGCTCGATGGTCTTGAAACTGCATGTTACCTCGATTTTATTTTGTCCGCTGGCCGTGTGACGCCCGCGGCCAGCGGACATTCTGTTAAAGCACTCGCAAGCCGTGAGTGAGACGACATTTTAGTATTGCAGCTGGCAAATATTACCAGCAAAAAGTACGCAGTGGTTGGACCTCCGAGCTAACATTTAGACCACTACCAAAATGGCGTCGTTAGTCACTACCAAAATGGCGTCTATCCCGGATATTGAGCTTTGCGGAAAGCACAGAGGTTGCGTAACGGGCCTTTGGCTTCTTCCTCTTTTTTGTGTGTGTGTGTCATTCAGCCTCCCTTTATTTTCGCGTTATTTAACCCCCCTCCCCCCTGTTTTCATTTTTCCCTCTCTTTGAGAGCGATTGAAGGTGCCGTGCCTCGCGTCGTCGGGGCGATTTGGCGCACTTGGGGCTGACGCACGCAGCCATCGCCGGCCGCTTGTCTTTGTTCGTTTCCGCGATACCGGATTAATGAGCTGCCGGCGCTTCACGCGCAGCCACGGGGAAAGAAGAGGGCGTCCGTGGATATATCGTCCCTAGAGTAGATAACGCAGCCAACGCCAACCAAGGCGGTGAGCAGGAAAAATAAAAAAAGGGAGGAACAACACCGCGAAGAGCACGAAGAGAAGCCCCAGCGAAAATTGTTTCCGGGCGAAATTATGCGAAGCGAGTCGTTAACGTTAATGGGCACCGCTTGGGGAGCTGAGCGCCTTCGGTGAACGAGAGAGCCCGATGCGCCGCCGGTCGCCGCCGCGCGAAGGAACGCTCCTTAATGGGTCGCTTTGGCTGCCACACACTGGAGGCGACGAGTGGCCGCAACGCGTGAGCCTATACGACCGCCTTTTCCGCTTGTTACCTGCGGCACACAAACTTCCATTCCCCCCCCCCCCCCCCTTTTTTTTTTTTTTTTTTGTTTTTTGTCCTGGCGCTTCCCTGCGCGTCGCGTGGTTTCTGTGCGCGCGAGCCGGCGATGTCGGTGCAGATTTCGCGCGGCGGGAGCTGTGAAACAACCATTCTTGTTCGCACTTGAAGTGTTCGCACTTGAAACTGTGCAGCTACAAATGGAGTCGAAATAAAAATGACCCTTTGTTTGGCGCACTAAAATGGCGATTAACCTGCGCTGGAATAGAAAAAATGATTTTATTCCACTTACGTTCCCTTGATCGCCTCGTCACTGGCCCGAGTGGCATTCCACGTACATGTTCCCGTGAGCGAAGGTATGCAGACAAGAGAGTGCGCGATCAAGCCAGTTTTCTACTCCGCCTATGAATGTAACTGGAAATTTAGGACTGCAGTACAAACATGGCTTTCGAGCTTCCCAGAGCATTCGTCAATTTCAGTTTGGGCGTCTAAATTACGAAGAAATACCGAAGAAATAGCATCAGCAAGCGAGCTTTGAGCTCCAATAAGGTTAGGGAAGATGGGGTATCTACACCATAAACATCAGCAAATATGGCAGAAGCATCAGCGATTTTCTTTATAGCTACTAAATTTACTGATACGCTGCGTATCGATCGCCTCGCTATTTATGTTAGTCATCGGTATGCGCTACTTTGTTCTGTTTGTGAAGCATGTTACTGCCTACTCGTTGACAACTGTGGAATGTTCTTTGCTTTAATACCGGTGGTCTGTTGAGGTTGACTGTTCAGTTTCCTGCGCTTGTTTAATGGTGGCTAAGCCATACCATGAATAATAATAATAATAATAATAATAATAATAATAATAATAATAATAATAATAATAATAATAATAATAATAATAATAATAATAATAATAATAATAATAATAATAATAATTTCTTTAGCGTGCCCAAGAGCAGCACTGACTCCTGGGTAGGGTGGCTAGAAGGGGAGGTGTGAATACCGGCGGCGCAAGCGTGACCCCTCAGCGCACCGATGCCGCAGGGCGGCGCTGTTGACTGACGCGCGGGTTGTTGACTGATAGCGAAACACCAGTAAAGGGCAGAATTAGGCGACCAGGAGTCAGGAAAAGACGCAGAAAGGATAAGAATAGAGAAGGTAAAATTTGCTACATTAACATGCAGGGTGGTCGTAAGCAGGAAAAATGGCTGGAAATTCAAACGCAACTGAATGATGAAGCGATTAGCGTGTACGCCTTGACCGAAACGCATCTACGAGATTTGGAGCAGCCCCCTGTTATTGACAACTTTGTATGGGAAGGGTGCAACAGAATGACCGGGTCAAGGAAAGGCGGAGGCGTAGGCGTACTAATTAGGCGAGGTCTGAAGTGGCGAAGGGTAAACGAGACATGTAAAGAGCATTTATGGATTAGTGGTACATGGCAAGGTAAAAAGACGTGGCTGGGAGTAGCTTACCTATGGACAGGTAGTGATAGCAGGGAAAAAAATAAGGAATTGGTCGATTGCATTAGAAGCGATATTAATGAGTTCAGTAACTTGGGCCAGGTGATATTAGTGGGAGATATGAACGCGCACATGGACGATTTAGACGGATATACTGATTACAACGGCTCTCTAGTGCTGAATTTGTGTGATGAACAGAACCTTATAGTAGTTAACAGGGAGAATAAGTGTCATGGACAGGTAACGTGGCAATGCGGAAACAGGCAGTCATGTATCGACTACGCCTTAGTCTCAGAAATGGTCTACGAACAACTGGAACAAATGATAATAGACGAAAATGGAAAAAATAGCCTGGGAAGCGATCATAGACGTTTAGCATTAACGTTTGGGAGAGATACCAGCGCAGAACATGAACCAATAGCCTCAGAGTTTTTAAAAATGAATGACGAGCAAATAACAGAGATCGCAAACAACATAGAGAAGAAAATTGAGGCTTTTCCTACAGCAGTCTGGGAATATAAGGAACTGGTGGAGGTTATGCAGCATGAAATAAGGCGGACACGGCAATACAATTGTTGGATTGGAAAGAGGAAACCACGTAAGTGGTGGAACAAGGAAATTAAACAAGCTATAGAAGAGCGTAAAGAGGCATCTAGGGTTCATCGAGAAGCCAAAAAGTTGGGATTACAAGAAGAAGAGGTGCTCCTTAGATGGAATACATACAGAGAAAAGAAAAGGGTTGCGAGTGAGCTCGTGCAAGAGAAAATTAAATGCGCAAGTGAACGTTGGGTGCATAACATTCACAAAAAAGACAAAGGCGCCCCAAAAAGATTCTGGAACCATATAAAAGCACTCGGAGCTCCAACTAGAAACTCGCAAACGGCTATAAGGGATGAAGACGGTAACATCTATGAAGGCGATGATGCACTGCGGTACATCACAGACGTTATCAGGCATAACTTCGGTACGAGAAAAAGTGTAGTTCAGACAACAGATCCAGCAACAACAGAGAGGCTTGAGAGATCAAAATTCAGCATAGAAAGCTTCTATTGGGAAAAGGCAGCAGAAAATGTCCCTAACAACACGGCAGCAGGACCCGATGAAATCCCAATACAGCTAATCAAAAACCTCGGTCCAAAAAGCAAGGCACTGCTGACTAATGCCATAGAGCAAGTGATTAGAACAAAGAATATTCCCGTTGGATGGCGTGAAAGCAAGATGAATCTCATCTACAAAGGCAAAGGAGATAAGGATAAGACGAGCTCGTACAGGCCAGTTACAGTAACGTCGGTGATATATAGAATGGCAATGCAAGCCATAAAATTAGAACTGTCGAAGTGGGTGGAGGAAAACGGTGTATTGGGGGAACTACAGAATGGGTTCAGGCCAGGCAGACGCTTAGAAGACAATATGTTTGTACTAACTCAGTGCATAGAGATTTCAGTAGCTCAGAAAAGACCTTTATGGGTAGCATTTCTAGATATTAAAGGAGCTTGTGACAACGTAGACAGGGAATTGTTGTGGGATATTCTTCAATACGAAGGCATAGATGACGATTTCGTGGAGCTGCTGAGGGAGATATATCGAGACAACCAAGTACAAGTGGCATGGGAAGGCCGAAAAGGAAATGAAATGGTGGGAATTCACCAAGGATTGAAGCAAGGATGCCCTCTGTCACCATTGTTGTTCACGCTTTACGTCAAGGGCATAGAAAGACGACTGGAAAACAGCGAATTAGGTTTTGATTTATCCTACATGCGTAATGGACAAATGCTGCAACAGAAGGTCCCTGGATTGATGTACGCAGACGACATTGTGCTACTAGCGGACAATAAAAAAGATTTACAGATACTTGCGAATATCTGTGGGAACGCAGCGACAAATCTAGGTCTTAAGTTTAGCACAGAGAAATCAGGGATTATGATCTTTAATGAACACACGAGTAACTTCGTGGTGTCAATTCAACAGCAAGTAATACCCATAGTGAAGCAATATAAGTACCTCGGCGTACACATAAACGAAGGAAAGAATTACTCAAGCAACCACCAAGATAATCTGAAAATAAAGGGGAAGCGGAATGCAGCATTAATGAAACACAGAGCACTGTGGGGCCACAATAAGTATGAGGTGGTGCGTGGAATCTGGAAAGGAGTAATGGTGCCAGCGCTAACATTCGCAAATGCCATTATATGCTTAAAATCGGATATATTGGCGGGTTTAGAAGTTAACCAAAGATCAGTAGGCCGGTTGGCTTTGGGAGCACACGGTAATACGACAAATGAGGTAGTGCATGGAGACATGGGTTGGGCCTCTTTTGAAGTCAGAGAAGCACAAAGCAAAATTAGTTTTGAAGAAAGGCTCAGGAACATGGATGAAAATAAATGGGCGGCTAAAGTGCACAAGTATCTCTACATGAAAAGCGTGGACACAGAATGGAGGAAGAGGTCAAGGAAGTTGGCAACCAAGTACAGGATAATCGAAACTGTAAATAGACAACCAGGGGTCATCAGAAAGAAAGTGAGAGAAATAGAGACCGTGAATTGGATGCAAAGAATGGAAACGAAAAGGACAATGGAGATTTACAAGAATGAGAAGAAAGAAATTAGAAGGGAAAATCTGTACGATAACACAAAGGGCAGTGCCTTGCTATTTGAGGCTCGAGCCGGTTGCCTAAGGACGAAAACATATCGGAACAAATATTCGGAACTAGATGAGACATGTGTATGCTGCAGTAAAGATCCAGAGACCACTCAGCACATCCTAATGGAATGCGAAGGGATCCACCCAGCGAGAACCGTAGGTAACGTGCAACTCCCAGAAGCACTTGGGTTTAAAGTGGAAGGAAACATAAACAGATCAGCCGTAGAGATCAGCAAGAGACGATTAGAGTACTGGTGGAAAAAAAGCAGGGAAAAGATGGATACGACCTGATCTCTTAAAATCATAGGCAGCGGTACAAGCTAAATTTTTGAAAAAGGTATACAAAAATGCGAGATAAAGAACATGTGTAGTATACCTGATTAAATCAAGCAGGCTAGGTGACTATTTGTCGCCACCCCGTTTCAAAGGGGATGCCAATAAATCATCATCATCATCATCATCATCGGGAAGGCACGCAGCCGAAATGAGCGCATCGCCAGCCTCGCGTCGGCTGCACCTCTACCACCGAAGTGAAAGTGAGCCCGTTTCGGATATCGCGCGCTTTCTGCGAGCGTCAAAGAATAAATCTTTATCGTGAAAACAATGTTATGTCAGCCCACATGCTTACTCCTGCGAGATTTTACGGGCCCAGTTCGCGGCGTATCGAGATTCAAACGCGTTTTGTCTGTGCACATTTCGTGAAGCGGCTCGGGGTGTAAGGGCTTAGTGGGGGGCTTCGAAATAATTTTGATCACTTCGGGTTTTTTAACGCGCACTGACATCATACGGCCCACGGGCGCCTTGCATATTACGCCTCCCTGAAAATGCGATCGTCGTCCTCGAGATCAGGAATCATCCTATGCGTGCCGTA
Organism: Dermacentor silvarum; assembly: GCF_013339745.2. Taxonomy (NCBI): domain Eukaryota; kingdom Metazoa; phylum Arthropoda; class Arachnida; order Ixodida; family Ixodidae; genus Dermacentor; species Dermacentor silvarum. The sequence continues at coordinate 70,730,433 of NC_051154.1, read as the reverse complement.
GGACCTGTAAACTGCAGACATTGCCTGATAACGTTTCGACGTATTTACAAACCACTTTTTTTTTTCTGCGCTTGCAGCAGCAGTGCACCCAGGATCTCTGCCAGGGGGTAGGGGGGGGGGGGGGGGGGTTGACAGTTTGCCTTAGTTTGCCAATAACATTTAAACAGCACTAATTTCAATATTTTCGCTGGAAATTGTCTAAAAAGGCGCTTTTTGCGCAAGTTTGCGAGTGTGCAGACGATTGCGCGTCTTACATCTTAGGTGCAGTACTCAAAGGCGCAAGAAAAGAAAAGGGGTTAAACAAAAGGGGGGGGGGGGGGGTTAACTCGGCCTCAGGGCAGGGGTAACAACCCCCCCCCCCCCCGTCGGTGCGCCACTGGCTTGCAGACATGTAGCATGCCATTTTGACGCTCATATAATGATTGCCGACAGTTAAGCAATAGATCTGGTCATGACATCATTTATTTACAAGTGAGGAAAAAAACTTGGGAAACTTTACAACACACAGGGTTTCAGTTGGGTTAATGAAAATTACGGTCACTGACCAAGTCAAAAAAGTGTTTTGACGTTTCGGAGCCTGTACAGGTTCCTTGTTCACAATGCAGCGGACGTAGCATCGTTGTCCAGTTAAATATGCAGTATATGACGTAATGGACCTCATATAAGACGCTGTCCACTGTCTTCCCGCCAGCCTGCCCTCAGCACAAGAAGTTGTACTATCGGTTATTGTGCACCAATGGTTCAGCCCCTGCGATCTACGGTCTCCCGAAAGTGCACAAAACAGGCGTACCTCTTCGGCCAATAGTCGACTTCACTCGTTCACCGCCCTACAAGCTATCTGGGTATCTGCACCAAGTACACAGCCCCCTAACCGGCCACACCACAACACACGTTGAGAACGCTTCAGCATTCGTGGAAACTGTGCGTGACCTTCATCTCAGTGATGACGATGTGATGGTGTCGTTTGACGTAATCTCCCTATTTACGAGTGTTCCTATCGACTTGGCCGTCGAGACCTGCAAAGAAGCCCTTTCCAAGGACGCCAACCTTGCTGACCGGACACCCCTGGATCCTTCAGAGCTGTGTGAACTGCTTCATTTGTGCTTAAGTAACACGTACTTTACTTACAACTCTAAAATATACAAGCAGACACAGGGGACTGCTATGGGGGCATCAGTATCCGTTACAACCGCAAACCTTGTAATGGAAGCACTGGAGAAAGAAGTTCTAAGAGAGTTCAAACCTGCACCGAAAGTTTTTCTGCGCTATGTGGACGACTGCTTTTGTATCCTGCACAAAGACGACGTCGACCGGTTGCTACAAAGCCTCAACTCCATACAACCGACCATACAATTTACTCTGGAGCTAGAAGAAAACGGCAAGCTGCCTTTCCTCGACGTACTCGTACGTCGTTCCGACGGCGGCCTATCCTTTTCCGTTTATCGGAAAATGACCCATACCGGTCGCTACCTCCACTTTGCGTCCTGTCACCCAACTGGGCACAAGACTTCTGTCGTGTCATCTTTGATCCATCGGGCCACCCACTTATGCTCCAGTGAAGAAGAACTCCAAAGAGAACTTATTACGGTACACCAAGAACTGTCCAATAACGGCTATTCGGCTGCTTTTGTTCGCAGAATCAAAAAACGGGTGCTGAATCCTCAGCCATCCGAGAAACGAGCTTATCAAAAACGGGCCAGCATTCCCTACATACCCGGTATCAGCGAAGCGCTTTCAAGGATATTTTCAAAATATGACTTACGCATTGCGCATGTGCCATCTAACAAGCTCCGCAGCAAAATTGTCAACGTGAAGGACCGCTTACAAGACGAAAAGTTCCCGGGGGTAATCTATAAGATCCCGTGCCAAGACTGCAACTTTTATTATATTGGCGAAACAGGAAACTTCATTCGACGACTGAAAGAGCACAAGCGCAATGTTCAAAATCACCGCCACGTGTACAACGCACTGGCGGAGCATGTGCACAAGAGTCAGCACTCTATCGCTTGGGAAAATGCTGCAATCATGGCTAAAGAGAAAAATCTGACAACGAGACTGCTGCTAGAATCTCTGCTGATACAGACGACGCCAGATACCGTTAACAGGACAGATGGAAACATGCCTCAAGTTTATGCCCGTTCATTACGTCATATACTGCATATTTAACTGGACAACGATGCTACGTCCGCTGCATTGTGAACAAAGAACCTGTACAGGCTCCGAAAGGTCAAAACACTTTTTTGACTTGGTCAGTGACCGTAATTTTCATTAACCCAACATGCTACCTGACCAGACGAGCTTTCGTCGAACTCTTGACTATACACAAGGTTTCAGTGTTTTCCGTATCTTCTCACTTCCCTGCTGATTCACACCTTTAAGCAAAAAGTTAATCCTTGTGAAGCAATAAAAACGTATAACTGATGCTGTCAGGGCAGCAGAATGGTCTCGGCAACGAATTTTTGGCATATCACCAATCGACTGCAAAATCTCGGCCACAGCTTTGGCATGCAAGCGTGTTACACTGAATGCACGAGTGAGTTTGTTTTCAAGGGCATTGATCAGCTTATAGAACGATTCCGAGGGATATAAAAGCCCCCAAGGTCCTACTCTTTGGATGCCTCTGATGGAAGTTCTCTGGGGATATTGCCTTTTTCGCTAATACATGCTGCTTTGCAGTCTTCTGAACATGATACTTAGTAGCGCAAAACTCGAAATAAAAGACAACAGTGAAAGACGAGAGGAAAGGAAAGACTCGTATTTCACTGTTGTCTTTTATTTCGACTTTTGCGCTACTAAGTATCATGTTCAGTAAACACCAACTCGCCCAAGAAGAAGTTATTCTGAAGTACTTTGCAATCTTCACAATGTGTGGGCAAAACACGCCTTCTCGCCACATAACCTGCAATGTAATAGACTAGCCGTGCGTCGCTGCGGTGCTCAACATAACTTTGGTGCCAACGTAACAAACTGCCGAGTTCTCCTGCAATGCTTTGTCGGCCCTTAGGATCACTCGAGCCCATTTGGCAAACGCTTGTTTGCAGGCAGGGGCACGGAAGAGAGATGCTTTTTCTGAGGTTTTCCTGTACCCAGTATCACATCCAGGCACAAAGCACCAATTTTTCGCTGACGACTGCATCTGGCCCTCGAATGATGGAATGTCGCGAGGAACACTCCAAAACAGGCGACGAGACCAAACTGACAGCGGAGGCACGGATGCGCAGACCAGCGTGGCTTTACCACGTCGCTAGCGGCAGCGCCACATTCCCCCTGGTGACATCGGTGCGCAAGGGGGTCACGCCCGCCCGAAGGAAAGCGCCGCCGGTATTCATACCTCCCCTTCTAGCCACCCTACCCTGGGTGGTGGTGCACAGAAAAACTAAAACAAAAAAGCTGAAAATGTACAACTACAACCAAACGTTGTGCGATGAAAAATAGCATGAAAAAAATAATTGGATAAACGGCTATGTAATGAAGAACGATACAGCAAAAGTACACAATTGAGAGACGGTGAACATGTAAGGAATGAGAGAGAAACTATGAAAATACAGGATAGGAGTGAATGCTCAAAATAAAACGCAAAGCTCGAAACAGAAAGATTACACGTTTTCAAAGATATGAAGATAGATAAAATGACAGTTGTAAAGATTTCGCATTCTGCTGAAAGACGCAGGAACGCGGAAGGGTCTATGTTCCCTGGTAGCCTTCTGCGGAACGTACCCGAAGTGAAACAAAAGCTAGTAGATCCGTGCCTGTAATGATTCGATTAATTATTTTGTACAAAAAGAAGACATCGGTGCTACGACTTCTGCAGCTAAGTGGCAGAAGTGTAGAATGATTATTCAGACTTGAACAGTTGTTGGTGCCTGAGGTAAGGAAACGATGTTTAAATATACTCATGAATGTTTTCTGCACACGCTCAATTAAAATGCTATTTGAATTGTTTGTGCCATTCCACACCACTGATACATATTCAAGTGATGGGAGAAAGACGAGTATAAGCAATTTGAAGAAGCACAGTGGGGTACGGAAATATCTGGAGATGGAAAAGTCTGGAGATGTAACAAAGCACGCGCAGGCCTAGTGCTGCTATGCGCTTAGAGTGGGTGGAGAAGCGTAACGTACAATCAAAACGCGCACCGAGTTCGGTTTATTCAACAACCTGGTCAGCAGTGCACCATCAACAGAACAATGGAAGACGATATTAAGGCTTTTACGCGATTATGACATAGTTCTGGTTTTCGAATAAGTGAGAACGAGTCTATTTAATTGGCATCATTCAAAGAATGAGGAAAGGTCGGACTGCAGAGCGCGGCAGTCCTCAATTCTGAGTATCTCCTTAAATATTTTGATGTCATCAGCGTAAAGAAGAAATGAAGGCTTCTGGATTGCAGAGGAAACGTCACTGATGAAAATAAAGAAGAGACGCGTACGTAACACGCAACCCTGGAGCATGCCACTAGATACCGTATGGACACAGAAGATTGATCACTGACACTCACGAAGCATGGACCTATCGAGGAGATAGCTGCATAGCAGAGCTACAATAGCAGCTTCAGGACCGCAGTGCGCAAACTTCTCGAGCTGTAGGGGATGATTGACTACGTCAAAGGCTTTGCTGAGGTCGGAATACACAGCATCATGACCTCTTTGCGTGATGGGCGAGGAAACCTGCGTCATAAAGCTGACAAATTTGGTAGTCGTTGAGCGGCCAGTAAGAAATTCATACTGATTTGGAACAAAAACATTTTTTTACGCTGAAAAACTGTACTCTAAAATAGTTCATTCGAAAAGCTTGAAATCGCACAGAGAAGAGAGAGCGGCCGATAGTTTGCCACATACGTTTCGTGCCGGATTTAAAGACAGGAAAAACGCGAGTGGTTTTCCAAGCATACGGGAAAGTGGAATGATTCAAACAGTTGTTAATGATTGATGTCAGCACACCTACAAAAATACTGCCGTAGGCTTTGATAATGTCGGCCGCGATGCCATCTCGACCGCATGACAAAGATGGTTTCAGACAGCTGATGCATTGCTGATGAGATTCTCAACAAAGAGTACCGAGCTGAAAGTTGCAGTAGAAGAGTGTGGGTTGTGTACAGTGCTGTCAGGTGACAGTTCGTATTGCTACACGCGTGTGGTATTTATTGTTAGAACGAGGCGCGCGGGCGCCTAGACGAAGAAGACGAACTGCTCTGGGCTCTCGAGCTATCGGCTGATCTGGCCAGCGCTGCAGCTATCTTTTGTAAATATACTTGTAAATAGTCTCCTGTACTTAATTCTTCGTTCGCGTAACATTTTTGGTGGAGGTGCTGGGTAGCGAGAGAGGCAATCTGCGTCCTGGTGTTGGCGTCCCGACTTATACGTCACTGCGTAGGGATATTCTTGTAGTCGGAGAGCCCAACGACCGAGCCTACCAGTAGGATCCTTGAGCGACGAAAGCCAACACAGCGCATGATGGTCTGTGATTACCGAGAAGGGCTTGCCATATAAATATGGGCGGAACTTTGAAACAGCCCAGACAAGAGCAAGACATTCGCGCTCGGTAATCGAATAGTTGCGCTCTGCAGTTGTCAGGAGCCGGCTAGCGTAGGCTATAACGCGGTCGTGTCCGTGTTGTCGTTGCGCTAAGACTGCACCGATCCCATAACCACTGGCATCGGTTCGGACCTCTGTAGGTGCGGACGGGTCAAAGTGGGCCAAGATCGGTGGATTGGTCAGAATCTTGATAAGGCGTGAAAATGCGGCAGCCTGAGGGGAACCCCACGTAAAAGGCACGTCTTTCTTCAGAAGTTCAGTGAGTGGTCGAGCGATTGCTGCAAAATCTTTCACAAACCGTCTGAAATAAGAGCAGAGCCCCACAAAACTCCGGACGTCTTTGACAGACTGAGGTACAGGAAAAGCTGTTACTGCTCGAACCTTCTCCGGGTCGGGTTGGTTTAGATTTACTTGGTCCTTTTCCTCTTTCTACCTCTGGGAACAGGTGGATCGCTGTGGCCACCGATTACGCCACGCGCTACGCCATCACCCGAGCGCTCCCAACAAGCTGCGCCACAGATGTTGCCGATTTTCTTCTACGCGACGTGATTTTATTACATGGAGCGCCGCGACAACTTCTCACAGACCGTGGCCGGACATTCCTGTCAAAAGTTATCGCGGACATCCTGCAGTCCTGTGCCACGAGGCACAAGCTATCCACGTCATACCATCTGCAAACGAATGGCCTCACGGAGCGTCTTAATCGCACTCTCACAGACATGCTCGCGAAGTATGTGTCTTCCGACCACACTGACTGGGACCTCGCTCTACCGTTTGTCACCTTTGCGCATAATCCCTCTCGCCACGACACAGCCGGTTATTCGCCATTTTTCCTTCTGTTCGGCCGAGAACCAGCACTGCCCCTCGACACAAGCATCCCTGTTCACGCAGCACCCACCAGTGAATATGCTCTTGACGCCGTCGCCCGCGCTGCCCACGCAAGGGAAATTGCCCGTGGCCGCCTTCTGCACTCCCAAGAGAGTCAACGGCGTTTGTACGACCAGCGACACCACGACGTGCACTTCCCGCCGGGTTCTTTGGTGCTTCTATGGTCTCCATCGCGTCAGGTCGGCCTGTCAGAAAAACTGCTGTCTCGTTACACAGGCCCCTACCGAGTGATTCGTGCCGTGACTCCCGTCACCTACGAGATCGCCCCTGACGCCCCATCTGCTTCCCAGTCCAGTGATATCGTGCACGTTACACGACTGAAGCAGTATCACCCTCCCAGTGATGACATTTAGACGCTCCGGGACGTCGCTTCCGCCGCCGGGGGATTATGCTACACGCGTGTGGTATTTGGTTGTTTGAACGAGGCGCGCGGGCGCCTAGATGAAGAAGACGAACTGCTCTGGGCTCTCGAGCTATCGGCTGATCTGGCCAGCGCTGCAGCTATCTTTTGTAAATATACTTGTAAATAGTCTCCTGTACTTAATTCTTCGTTCGCGTAACAATATATACAGTAAAAATTAACGGCGAAAGAATCAGCGACTCCTTGCACTTCTCCACCACAGGACTCGAGCAGATGGATATGATTTTTACGTTTCCTGGAGCGCATACGAAAGTGTCCGCCGGCCGGTTAGAAGCTCTGTTCTCCAATGACTCAATGTGCGACTTGTGATCGCGCTTATACAGATAATTACAGATAATTAAAGAGATAATTACGCAAGAGGCAGAATTCTTCTATCCATTTGCTTCAATCAATCAATCAATCAATCATTTATTTATTTATTTATTTATTTATTTATTTATTTATTTATTTATTTATTTATTTATTTATTTTATAAGCTAATTCATCATTTCAATAACGTACCCAGGAACAGCCTGGTGGTTTTGGCACCGGCGCACATGAAAAATGATATAACATACATACACAGTATATATACATCTACAAATAGGAATAAAACGTGCGCATTCTATAGAATTGCGGTTTACAATATATAACATACATAATATAACACAACATAGCATAACACGACATAACAAAACATACCATAACATAACACGACATAACATAGCATTGCATAACATAACATTATCAAGTATAACGCATAACATACAAAAAAAAAAGAATTGAGATTTCTGGAAGTCTGGACACGAAGCACACGGTAACCGTCGCATGCTACAAGGAGGACACATACATACCAACAAACAAGAATAAAGAGTACAAATGCCGTCCACCACATAACATAAAAAAAGAACATTGACATTTCTGGAAATAAATCATGAAATAGATTCGAGTGCTGCTTGGAAATTGGGCAAATGTCTGTGGAACATGTGAATTTCGTGTGTGTGCTCGTTGCAGGCACGCAGAATCCTGGCCAAGGGATTCTTTAAGGCGCCAAAAGTTGATACATGAAAAGGTCGAAACACCCTAGTCATTTTTTGCGCAATTCTTGTACTAACTTTATCCAATATTTCTGTACAATCAATGAGACCGTTTACAGGCTTGAATAAGAAAATTCTATCAGCTGTCGTGCGTCTGCTGTGCAGTTCTACTAGACCGACCGAAGCTGTTTTTCACGGCTGACCTACCTGGAGTGCCGATATCGATGTATAGAGACACATTTTCTCTGAACTTTGTCTATCCTATCTTTGTTAGACCGGCAAGTACTGTTCCAAAAAATTATGGAGTTTTACGTGCCAAAACAATGATGTGATTATGAGGCACGCCGTAGTGGGGGACTCAGGAAAATTTCGACCAGCTGGGGTTCTTTAACGTGCACCTAAATCTAAGTACACGGGTGTTTTCGTATTTCGCCCCCATCGAAGTGCGGTCACTGTGGCCAGGATTCGACCCCGCGATCTCGTACGTAGAAGCCCAACACCATAGCCATTGAGCAACCATGGTGGGTCAGACTGCTCCAAACGACAGCGGCATATTCCAGCGGATGTACGCAGAGGGATGTGTACAGCTTAAGAAATACACCTATATTTCTGAAGCGCGGCTTGCCCAGGGTGCGCAGGCCGCGCTTAGTGATACAGTCTATGTGGGGCGAGAAGATGAGCTTGGAATCAAAGATGATTACAAGGTCAGTAACTTCGCACTCCCGATAGAGTGTGTCTTTGCCCGTGTGGTAAGGGGGAAACTTAACTCATCTGTCTTGCGTGTATATGACATTGCTTTCGTATTTTGGCCAGTTAGCATTAGATTGTTTTGCACGCGCCAATAGGCAAAGGCGGATACAAATTGTTGAAGTAGAGTGAAGTCACGAAGGGGGCCAATTTATTTTAATACTTTCATGTCAGCCGCATAAAGCAAGAGAAAGACGAGTTCTGTATGACTTTGGATGCATCACTTACAAAGAGACAGAAGAGAAGCGGTACAAGGATAGAGCCCTGTGGCACATTTGTGGTGGCTATGTATACGTACGTGCTTGAGGACTGTCCGTTGGAGGTGACATGGTATTGTCGGTCTGACAGGTACTTCTGCAGCAAAGGCATAAAGGTGCGGAAACAGCGGTTTCGTAGAGCTTTGGGAGCAACAGGACATGACTGACAACATATAATACCTTGCTTAGGTCATAGTAAACAGTGTCAAGTTGACACCTGTTCTCGACCGCTTCCGATGCGTGGGCCATAAAGGTGACGCGTTTTTTTTTTTTCGTTTTTTTTTCGTTTTTTTTTTTTTTTTTTTTTTTTTGAGCGGACCGCTGCAAACCTATCTTGATTAGGTATTATGCTGTTCCGTACGCTGCATGCGACTGATGTGTGCATGGTAGACTAAACCATTTTCGAAACAGAACATCGGAGATATATTGGTTTGTAGTTTTTTACGTCTGTTTTACAGAAAGATTTTATTTCACAATACTGCCGACAGAATGACTCCAGAGAGTTTCCATGGTATAGGAAATATTTGTCTTTTGAGGCAGGTGTTGTATGTGCAAGTTAGGATTGGACTAAGCACATCACTGAGTAATTTTATTAAAGGCATAGGAATGCCTGCGTATGATTTTGGCGATAAGTTATTCACTAATAGACGCAGTGCTTGACGCATCAACACTGAGCAGCAGAAGGTCGGACGAAGTAGTGCCACTGACCCTGCTGAAAATTGTTTGAATGTGTTGTGCAAACGCATATGAGACGTCCTCGATAGTTTCATGATTCCTTGTTAACAGAGAGAGAGAGAGAGAGTATGGTTTACTTGGTGTCGACCTCAGTTGCACATATTTCTAGAAATTTTATGTTTTTTAGAAAGATCATTTTTGACTGAGCTATAATGTACTTATTGTGATCACTGAGATATCGGCACTCCTTGAATTCAGCTTCCAATTTTCTAGATCCGCTCTTCGCTTTTTTTTTTTTTTTGGGGGGGGGGGGGGGGGGGTGCTCTTTGCATTTCTTTGAATTGCGAAGCTAAGTTGAAAACTTAGCTCGAGCGAAGCTAAGTTGAATTCAGCACAGACACTTAAGATTGCTTACGTGTGGGAATGCGGAAGCATTAAAGTCCCCTTGAGGAAATTTTTTTTTTCGTGCGTTCCTTCTCCGCGCAAGCGTTCCCTGCGTTCTAACTGCGCCTCGGTAAGGTCAAATGAAAACGCGTCAAACGTCTCAAGGCACTCGCTTGCCCGCGAGGAGTTCATAACTCGAAGGTCCACTCAGCGGTGTTCAATTGGACATTAATACTTTTTATTTTATTCACTAATTGTTTACAGTCATGACGTGGCGCCACCTCCTACCCATTGGCTGCGTCGTCACTTGCCTAACGACGCACGCAGTAGGCCACACGTGTAGTTAACCGACGTGACGTCAGCAATGACGTACGCACTAGGCACACATTTAGTCAACCAGAACCGTAGCGCCGCCGTGGCGTCGGGGAGGCGTGCCGGAAGCCCGGGTTCGATTCCCACCCAGATCGAAATTTACCTAATTTTCTTTCCAAAGGCATTACTTTACTTTGCTTCAAGGAACCTCACTGAGAAATGTGCCGACAATCCGGGTATTTTTTGACATACTCTTTGCCGTCGGCCATTTTTGGTTCCATCATTCGATCACGCCGCCGGCTACAAGAAGGATTTTCGCGTATACATATAATGCTTTCGCATTAGAACCAAAACCTTCACCAAAACCGTGAAGGGCGATTAAGTTTTAGGGGAATGTACATACGCATTCTCTCCTGCTGAACGCTAGTGAAATGTTGAACTTGATCATCTGATCAAGTTCAACAGATGTTGATTATCTGACTTTAATGTAGGGGACCACTCTGCCTAAGCAAAATAGTGATAAAACCTGACGCAATTCATAGCGGCGAACTTATACTGCGGAGAGTTCAATGCTTTTGATGCATTTTCTTTGAAGCCTTGTCTGAGTGTTATCATAATTGAAAGACAAGGGTGATATTTGTCTATTCGAACCAGTTTTCTGTCAACTTGGGAGACACGGCACGCTTTCCATGTTCGACCAACATAAGTGCAATATGTCACCATGCGAGTTCGGCACTTGGTTCAACAGTAAAAGGTTATTGAAAGAAATAAAATCTAGGAGAATGGATCCTTTATGTGTTATCTAGTTGTTAAGGTGACATGTCGACAGGTTGTCCCATTGTATTCCAGGTATGTGGAAATCTCCAAGTACTACAAAATTATGCTTAGGGTGGGAAGGGATGATATTCTCAATTGATTGTAGACGCTTATGGAATCAGGATGGATTCTCGAGGGTGATATGTAAAATGCCCTTAATAGTATGTTTTCTCCCCCGCCACAGGACAGATCTACTCATAGAGATTATGGCACGGATTCCAAATCCGCCCACCACACGCACACAAGCGTACTAGGAACAGCGATCAGGGCTCCTCCTCCGATGCTCTTACCACCCTTGCTGTCATGGACGCTGCGGTAGACGTTATAGTTTGGCGGAAAATAATCTTACGAGGATATATCGGAAGAAAGCCACGTCTCTGTCAAAACTAATACAGAAGCGGATGAAAAGAAATTGCACCGAAATTCATTAGCTTTTGTTGTCAGACCGCGAACATTTTTATAGCTAAAATTAAGGTTTTCAATCATGATCATCATTGGTAAGGCTTTCTAACACACTAGCGTGAAGCAGATTTTCGCGGAGAGGATCCTTCAAATGGCTTAAAGAATCAGTTTTTTGGCCACACGGAAAGGTCCTGCAGGCACATAAACATGCCTTCAATGGCGCAGAAGTGGAACGAGGCATACGAATCATGGTTGGTCTTGAGGCGTTTGCAGGCAATTGGCGGTGTTCCGACGCTTGAGAGGTGCGCAATCAGTTAAGTAGACAAGGTTTCAGGAGAAAGCCTGGACACAAAAAATCCGCCTTTTTCACGGCCCGACGGCGCATGTGCCCAGCCCTGGCGGATTAGTCGCGAAACGTTTGGGAAGGGTCGCGCGCGCGGTCGCGCAGCCCCATTTCAGGGGAAAGTCCTCCGAAAAAAAAAAAAAAAAAAAAAAAAAAAAAAAAACACACTCGGACGCACGCTACTGTAAACACTCGTGCCGTGTATCGCGTTGAAACTCCACAGTTTCAATTAAAGTTTTATTCATTCATTCATTCCACTGGTAGCTCGACGTCGGTGCGGTACTGAAAACGTACGTAGCACATGACTGCAACTCCACTTTAAAATAGAAAGCGGCGAGGGCTTCGTCCGGACTGCACAGGGAACCACGTATATATAGTTGCCGCCTTACATTGATGGCGATAATCGCAAATTTATCGATAAACCCCTGCGTCACACTTGGACGGCACTTAAAAACATAACGTTGCTGACGAAGACTTCTTGCAGCGTCCGCCCTCACTTGCTGGTAGTGGCAGCGTGTGCCTGACTTCACGTACTCGTGAAGTCAGGCGCGGTAACACTGGGTCGATATACGAGACCGACAAGACGCTCACGCCAATGATTGGCCGACTATTCAGCACAGTGTGTCGCCGAGACCATTTTATCATACCAGGCCTACAAGACGCAACCGACGAGCGCGAGTTGTAGTACGGCGACGGGCTTTCTTGTCGACGGCACCGATAAAATCAGCGTGCCGACCATCGTTCGACCGAACCCTGCGCGATCGGCCATCGAACCGATAACGCGATAGCCGCAACGCGTTAGTTCGTACATATATTTTATCGCGCTCAAAGTGAGTCATAACATGCCTATGAAGTTCAAATGCACAAGCTTCAACCCTCGCAAGCCGTGCGCATGAAGTTTGAGCCAATGTTGATACTGTTCAGCGAAGGTTAGGCCTGGCCACGTCGATTTCGTGCACCGCTGCCGGCGGACCTGAACTGAAAAGTAAGCAGCTAGGACGAAGTAAACTGCTTTTATAGTTCTGTTCTGGCCTTAGTGATTTGAGATAAAGTACTCTTCGCTTCGCACGGCGCGTACATAATAAACTGCAAGCGGGAACAGAGCGCTCTGCCCAACTGCTGTGCCAACATCTGTATATATATACACAGACGTCACCGTTCCCGTAGGCTGCCGGTCGCATTCGCAACCTAGATGGGTGCAGTCTGTACGTGTCGTCATGCTGACACATTTCTTAATTCCTGAGATGTACTGTTTACCTATGCGTCAAACGCGAAGCAAGAGACGGTACATTCGGTACAGCAGCACAAACAACCGCCTCGCTCAGATATATACCAACGGTGTCAGCGATGGCATCCGCGTTATCGCGGGAGAACAACACGGCCTTTAAATCAGTGATTATGCGAGCACAGTTTTCTCTAATAATGCTTTGTGACACGCGCAAACTGTAAGTATGATGAAGTTGAAGAAATGCGAGAATGGGTAATAAATTAACAGCCCGATATATGTAACTGGATCACCGTCGCCGTTATTTAAGTGGCTCAGCCGCTCATACTGACTCGTCTCACGGTGGAACAGCGCGGCTCGTATGCGCAGGTATGTGTGTTTTATTGTACGTTTTGACATTATTTCATATCATCGATGCACCTTTTCCCCAATATTTGACGCTAACAACGGTCTGTGGCTGTAGATGTAAATAAGTGCACTGCTTTGCTAAATCCGACGCGGAAGGCTGCGTGCTCGAAGACTTCTTATTTATGCGGAATGTCTAAAGAATGTCTAAAAATAATAAAAAAAGGCGTGGTGCAAGTGCAGAAGTCTGCGACAACAAACTCCAAAGCAGCCGCAATGGCAGACGGAAATCAGCGTGTCTTTATATATCGGCCGCACTGTTAACAAAACAGCGCACTCAGGCCTGCTCGCCCTATATGTATATAGTTGGTGAGTGCTACAAGGCTTCCAGAAACGAGATGCTGCCCCGGAGAAGCCATTAATAATTATTCGCCATCCACGAAACGAACAACCGATGCGCATCAACATCGGCGCAGGTTCACAAATCAACCGGCGAAAACTCCGGCACCCTTCCAAAACGTTTCCAGCGGCGTGCGGCAGATGGCAGCACAGCAAAATGAAAAAAGGCGGATTGGAGGACGCTTAAGCTTCGCCTTTAAGATGGGAACGCGATAGCGTTATCGGGACCCGTTCGCATCGCATTTTATTGCGATAGCAATTATATGGACACTTCAAGCAGATTTCTGCCGTCAGCGTCACCGTCGCCGTGAGGTTCCGCATAAAGTCCAATGGCAATAAAATCGTCGCCGCGCGCCGTATGTGCGAGTGAAAGCGCGCGTGGGACGCGCGCTATCATGGAGAGCGAACGCACGGCGGAAAGCAAACGCGACTTCTGTGGTGCGAAACGCCGTGGTGGTATGGGAGGGAGGGAGGGAGGGGGTGACGCTTTGCTGCGGCACCAAATGCGTATCTTGCAACCGGGCGCAAGGGGAACTGGCGACGCAGTCTCCCACACGAAAGGAGCAAAGCGGGAAGGCAGCGCGGGAGGGAGAGGGGGGAGGGGGCGGCTTATACTCTGCCAACAAATGCGTTCATGTACTTCGCGCTTTGCGCTTGGTTCTTTATCATATGTTTGCGCCGGTACGGGCTGCCGGTGTTGTCGCGCGCGCCGTATCTTGCAAGCGATCTCCGCACGGCTCTGACCTTTGTATGCGCTGTGCATACTCAGTACTGGCCGCTGCTCAGCTTCTGTTGAAGCGATAGACCGCACGAACCTTCGCTCGCTGCGGGGGCTGCACTTGCTGCCAGCGTTTTGACAGTGGTTGTCTGCGGTCATCGAGTGTGACCTATTCATGTGTGCTTGTGCGCGCTGACATCACGCTTGCTATTTCAGTTAGTAAGTGAATGTGTCCAAGTTTATGCAGCCGATAAAACTACTATCACTACTCCGAATAGTTCTCTACTAATTTGCTATCGCAATTGATGCTTCGCCTTTCGGGCGAAACTGCGTTATTTTTTCTTTGAGTAGGCTTCACTGCAATACAGAGCGTGGAAAGCCAGCTCACAATGACGAAGCTCACATCGATCCCTTTAAAGTCGGCTTCACTTTTAAATAGAAATGCATTGCTGGGAAGATGTTTTTCCAGGGGCATTATATAAGTTGTCTTATTTAAAAATGTGAAGGCCCTAGACCTTTTTTTTTTATTTTCTTAATCGTTTGCTATGTCCAAAACGCTAATATTAGGCAGGCCAAGTCCCAATTTGACTTGCCGAGGATGCAAGTGCCATCTGGATAAGATTTTCGCATGTAGCCTACCCGAGCGCACAGCTGTTGGTATGGTAGAAATGCTGGAAAAGGTAGTTTGTATTTGAGTTTCCTCGTAACAGAATTATATTTTCTCGTACATTCAAATAACAGTCCGACGCCACCATGTCTGTAGGTTGTGGTACTTTCCCACTTTTCTGACGGATTTCACTGTGAGAAATTCAATTTTCGTTCACTAACACCTTGCACCACGTGGAGGGCCGCGCGGCCGGGGGGCTTCGGGATGATTTTCTCCGCCACGGACACCGACATCCACGCCGACGCCGGATTTTCTGCGATACGGGGCCCAACGCTGTCGCGTTAAAATAGCTTTCGGTCGCGGGCCGCTTTTAACCACCGATATCCCCTTGCTCTCCCCAGTTCCAAGGCCGACAGGTCAACGTTCTCTTCGTGTTGCCTTGGAATGCTGGTCAACGGCGGAAGAATTTGGCGAAGCAGTCCGGACGAAGAATCAGTCAGTCAATCAAGCAGACAATAAATCAATGAATCACTCAAATGTTTATTATAGTGCCCGGAAACAGCTACGGAGCCCTCGTACTGGTACACTGGTGCTGCAACAACAACAACAACAACAACAACAACAACAACAACAACAACAACAACAACAACAACAACAACAACAACAACAACAACAACAACAACAACAACAACAACAACAACAACAACAACAAAGCCGATCCCAATTAGTTAATGTAGCTTCTTTTTTCTATTCGCACCGCTCATCTTTTGACCAACCGAGAGTGCCATAGAAATGGCGTGACTCACCTTTTGGCAATCGTAGTGAACACATGTACAGTTCTAGCATTCTTTGCCAGCCGCGGTGGAGGCAGCACAACGCGAGTTGCCTCCGCATACGGAGGATCACAACTCGCAACACACTTAAAGTGAGTAGCGCCTGTGTGTGTCTCCGTTCTTCTTCTACGTCCGTGTGTTTTTGCGCTACATGAAGATTATCTGCAAACATTACCAACAAGCCCAAATGTCTACACTGATGGATTAAAGTCAGTGTTTTCGAGCTCGTGACAATGCCGGATCGTGCTACGCACCATGCTCCCAGGGAGCCCTCGAAGCAGACAAGCCTGCTATTTCGAGCTCTTCGCCGACGAGGAGCTTTACCCTGATACAAAGTTATTCTCGACACTGCCGTTGTACCCTTCGGGCGCGCCCCCACACATACCGCGCTGGGGCAGCCATTTTTCATTCCTCCGTCGCCGGGCATTTATCTTACTTAAGAATTCAGAACTCGTCGGCCAAAGGAACAAGGAATTTTTTAGCTCATAAGACTAACCGCAATATCCACCGTGAGGCCTGCGTTAGAAGTTTAACGACATACGTTGAACTTACCAAACGTAGCTAAGTTTAGTTAGCTACGATTAAACGCACCAAATTCGCTTTAAAGGCTCCTGTGCGCACAAACATTTTTTTTTCTGGAAGCGAGAATGAACTTTAGCTTTCATCTCGCGTTTTGAAGTTCTACGTGGGTCGTGCAGGTAGTAGCACCCCTAGAAATGCTTTTCTTGCTGTTCTTCAGATCACCGTAATGGTCGTTGGCGTGACACATTAGATGCAGCTGTTACCCTACAGAGATGTCCTCCAGATATCCTGCGCACCTCTCTATTGTACACGCGCTGCTCTCACGAGAGCACTGTCTCCCCTCTCAACTTACGCTTTCGGCGCAGTCGCATAGCATGTTCTCTACTATTCACCTTAATCTACGTTCCGCTGCTGCTAAGCTAGATGATCTAAGCACACTTTGTTCTGAATTTAAATTTTTTCGACGTAATTACGTCATCTTAAACGTGGTATGACGAAGAAGGCAATATGTTAATTATGAATAACTACAGTCATTCTTTTATTAACCGAAGCAGACTGCACGGAGGCGGAGTGGCAATGCACGTTAAAAATGCATGCTCTGCCACGTCATCCCGGAATTTACGGGCGTTACTGCTGCTGATTATGAAGTGATTTGCTTAAAGAACGATATTACATGTACGTGGCGCTTTACCGCCCACCTTTTGGTGATTTAAGTGCTTCCCTGGGATTTCTCGATGAGTTTCTAAAATATTCAAAACTTCATTGTCGCAACACTTCATCAGGTGGTGACTCTAACATAAACCTTCTAAGCGATAGTTTTAGCTCCCGTGAATTGAGAGAGAGAAAACTCTTTATTGACAAATCAGTGTGTTTAGCTAGCCTATTTTCGCCTACATGCTAATCTGCTGGGAATGAATTCATTAACAAACTATACGCCTGTGACTACAATAATGCAATGACTACAGCGATAGGTGTGAATACAACATCTCGGCCCACACTGGAACTTTTTATCGTAAGCATAGATACTGATGTATATGCAGCTGGCATGGTATGCGCTGGAATAAGCGACCATTGCCCTATCGTTATTGCTTATCCAAATACTACTGAAAAGGAAAACAATTACCATGATAAAGTGAAACATAGATCTATGTGTAATGCAAACATGAACTTATTCCGCATGCGCATATTAGGACAAGATTGGTACTCTGACTACCGATGCGAATGAGAGCTATAGTGAATTCCTGTCCATATTTGCTAGCCATTACAACGTATCTTTTCCTTGTGTAAGCGCTAACTGTAGTTGACCAAACAAGAAAACCTTAGGTAAGACAGGAGCATAGAAGAGTGATCAAGAAAAAAAAATCGCCTCTTTAAGAAATTTCTGTGTACACGAGATGCTAAGGAATTCGAAGCTTTCAAAAGTTTCGGAAACAAGAAACTGTAGAATTAAAGGCAAAACCGTCCTACTATGGCAACCTGTTTTCTAACATCTAAGGATAGCACCCAAACCAAGTTTGGAAAGCCATCTTTTTGGAACTAAATCGCAAAGCTGTTCACAAAAATTCAACCGAAATAAATCTAAAGGGTAGTAACCTATCCGAATGTTTCCCGAATCGCATGAAAATTGCAAAAGCTTCTATTATATTTAAAAGCGGGGACAACAATGATAATAATAATAATAATAATAATTATATACCGATATGAATAATACATGTTTTCTCCAAGGAATTCGAAAAAATAATTTTCGTCCGCATCAACACTTTCTTTCTCAAGCAGAATATACTTTCAGAGCGTCAGCCCGACTTTGATCTTGAAAAATCTACTCAGACAGCATTGTTAGCTCAAAAAGAGGTGATAATTAGAAATATCGAAGAAAAAATGCTTACGCTAGGGGTGTTCATTGATTGTAGCAAGGCATTTGATAACCTAAACCATGACATTTTGCTCGGGAAGTTAAGGGCTTATAGTGTGCGTGGCGTGGCTCATTTACTGTTTTATTTATGATATGCTAGACAGAAAACAATGTGTCGTAATTTCTGAGGGCTCTTCTTCTTGTAAAACTATTTCTTGCGGTGTACCTCCGGGAAGCATTTTGGGACTGATGCTCTTCAATATCTACATAAACGATACTGTAAATAATAAGGACGACGCCTCATTTCTGCCTCTTTGTTTCTGGACAAGATGCAAGTGAAACTATCATGAAAGCCCAGGGCGTGTTTACCGATGTGCTGCAATGGTTCGCTACGAATGGGCTACGTATAAATGCGAAAAAAAAAAAGCCGTACTGTTCAGGTCCAGAGGCATAGAGGCTAAGGTACACCAACCATAAACACATGAAGCCATGCCCGTCGATATATTTGACAGTCATAAAATTCTGGGTGTCACTTTTTGTACTGATATGACATGGACGCGTTATATTGAATCGTTGACTAAATCATTACCACGTGCAGCTGGCGTTCTGTCATGATGTATAGGCACTTCGTTCCAGAAAAAGCTAAACTCCAGATTTATCATGCGCTGTTTTCTACCCACATAAATTGCTGTTTCCTTGCCTGAGGCAGCACAACTTTACGTAACTTTTCCGCGTTGTGACACGGGCTATTTTCTGCAATCTTTAAGGTTTACGTTGCCATCTTTGCTCAACCAATGTAAACAATGAGACGTTGGCTTCACTACATGCAGGAGCAGACAAATGAGGGAATATTTTTTTAACTTTTGCTTAATGTTTTTATTTTATGTTGTCGTATTATCATTATAGAATAATTATTGTTAGCTGTACGCATTGTGTCATTGTTATTTGCGTTCTTTTGTGATACAATTATGTATTCATTGAATAAGTGCCTTCGTTGTATTTGTAATGCTAATTCATTTTTAATGCGTTATCTTTTTAATTGCATTTCTTTATTACTGCAATGCGCTAGTGCTCATTTTTACACATCTAGTCTGTAAAACCACTGTCCTGTACGTGGGCCTTCGGACACTTCAAAGTGGTTGGCAACCGCTTTTCGCCTGAGGGACCCCCAAATGCTGTTGAAAAATAACGAAATGACTGAAATGATTGACTGATTGATTTTGTAGATATTAAACAATTATTATTCTTAGCTAGTAAATACACTAGCTAGATTGAATGCTATAACAGAACTACACCACTTTTCAGGGCAGAGTGTCGCATAGGCCTGGAAATTAGTCGCACTGAACAATCGTGACGCAAACCGTGTAATGTGCAGGGCGAAGCAGCGAGCCACTAAATGCAAAATAACAAGTAGTGAAAAGCAGGAATTGAAAGCAGGATCGCGGGGAAGGATTTCGTCCTGAGGCAGGAAACATACAGAATTGACGGTCGAACCACTAAACATATCCTACGTGCGTTCAGTGGCGCTGAACACGTGAAACAAGAAGGGAGTAATGATCATATATATATATATATATATATATATGTTGTTCGTAGGGCTGTAGTGACAGAAGTTATATATATATATATATATATATATATATATATATATATATAGTGCTTATCCGGAATCAACAGAGGAGGTGCTCGGATTATATGCAAGTGCTTTCGACCCCCCTATTGTGAGCTTGGAATTGCATTGTGATTCGATATTAAATAAAGCGAAGTTTGTATTACCCACAGGCATTGCCTAAAGTAAAAGGGGAAAAAAGGAGTTCCAAAATGGTTCAACTAGGAAGAAAGACAATCTGGCATCCCTTCCAGGCGTCATACTCCATATATATAGTATAAATATAGGCCATTAGTTCAGAACACCTGTTTACATAGACCTTAATCAATCTTAAGGCCTCCACTTCTGAAACTACCATAGCATACTTTGCCATGATGTTAAAGAAACAAACCGCCGAAAAGAAAGATACATGCAGTGGAAAGTAGATCCACGAACGCATCGCACTAGAGAAACTTGCACGTCCACGTAGATGCTCTGACCACGGCTGTGTGAGTGGTTGAAGTGAAAGCAGGCGTCTGGTGACGTTTACAGTTGCCGCTATATCTAATCCAATTACTGCGCGTCTCAGCTTCCGCGCTGCGCCGTCCGTGGAATGGGGAAAATCTGACGCCATTAGGACCGTCTCTAGAAAACAGCGCTTTGGCGGCGTTATTGCGGCATACGGCAACGCGTGCGGCTAGTGCTTCAAACTGTTGCCATGAGCAGACCATGTATGCTTCCCTCATAATTGGCGTTCCTTTGCCTTTTCCCTTTTGCCTAAGTTATGCGGGCGCTTTCCGGAAACGGTGTTGAAACTTTCTATAAGGCTGGCCGAGGCACGTTTCTTGCGGAAGCGGCGCGCAGCGTTTTAAACTGACGCCCACTGAGAACGCAGCTCGCAAATTCAATTTCGTGGAAATGCTTGCCACGTGAAAGCGAATCTCGTGTTTGCGCTCTTGTTTCCCTGTCTTTCTTCCGTTCTTTCATTTCTTTCATTTTGGCACTCAGCTGCCTTATACATAACTACGGTATTCACGCGCTGCTGAAAGCGCCGCAGTGCGAGGAGTCAAATATACGCCTTCGCTGCATTTTTGTGTCTGGTGTGGCTTGTGTGCGTCGGCGTTTGCAAATGCATATAGCTCTTGTACAGGTGCCCCTAGCTGGCGTACACAGACCACACCAGTGCGCGGAAATCGGTGGTAATAGCTGACGAAATGCATTCAGAGGGCTTTTATGATACATTTTAGTACTGCGCCATTGGATGACAGTGGCGGAAAGCAAGGCAGGGCTCATGGTGTAATGGTAAGATTTGCGACCTGCACCCGATTGACTACTCAGTTGTTTCCCTTGCTCTCACGCGTCAAGGCGCCGAAAAACTCACACACGCGCACGAACAGAACCTGTGAGGGCTTTGG
Source organism: Dermacentor silvarum (assembly GCF_013339745.2). Classification (NCBI taxonomy): domain Eukaryota; kingdom Metazoa; phylum Arthropoda; class Arachnida; order Ixodida; family Ixodidae; genus Dermacentor; species Dermacentor silvarum. Next base: position 70,709,133 of record NC_051154.1, on the reverse strand, counting down.
CTAACGCGTCTTTAAAGGGACATTGAAGAGCAAAATTAGGTCGGTTGAGACTGGTATTCTTTATAACTCTATTTACATTGATTTAGCGGGAAAATGATGATTACGCATGCCCGGATGGAATAAAAGGCAAACTTTTATTTTCTTGAATTTTGCGCCGATAGCTTAGCGGCGATATCTTAGCATTTTCTTGTATTTTGGTCATTTCGGCACACAAAATGTTCTAGAAACTTACCAGTTTATGTCTGATTCTATTAGAATGCAATGTAGTCCTGATTTACCGATAATTAATTCACTAGACCCGTGTAAACGCTGTAAAAATCTATGACATCATGGCGAGCTGGTGCGCGAACTTCAGATCCACGCCGCCCTCCGTTTTTGGTTTTGAACGCTTTCTATAGCTTACCAAGCCTCTCCTCGTATAGTAAGAGTAGTCATTCCGTTATTGCGGAAGCGTAATTTATCAACACCACTTATCTTAATATTGCTGGTTAGTATCCCTTTAACTAGGCAAGCTAAACTGCAACCAGTCGAGATGCATGTATACCCACACCGCGGCGGGCCCGTGGATCTGATGGCGCACGAGTAAAGCCAGTTAACATTATCAGCAGAGTGCGGTAAGAGAGAGAGAGAGAAGTCATAAGGCAGGGAGGTTAGCCTGGTATATGCTACCCTGCACTGGGAAAAGTGGGGAAGTGGATTGAAAGAGAAGAAGGAAGACATAATTCATTCTTTGCACTGGTACACACGCGATCAATCGTTCATCGCTGAGTCAGTCACAAGCGGTCAGACAGGCTGGTGCATTTCAAGAAACGCAGCAGCGCTTTTGTGACTTTTTGTAAATAGCAGACGCACGAGGCCACGGCCCCATAATATTTTCGGTGAAAGGCCTGTCATCTAAGGGCCCTAAAGCTGTCCGAAGGGCAATCCTCTTGTCTTCGTATGTTGAGCACAGTGCGGGAAACTACATGTTGAAAGGGGGGCAACTAACTGTATGCACTGCATCACGTGTGCTTTGCGTCACGCGTGCACTGCATCCTCAGGCAACTTTAGGCCTCCTTGTCCGTAAACGAGGAGAAATGGGTTTCAACGGCTATCTGGTATCAAATGCCGCGTTCTACAAAAATGGGATCCGGTAAGGGTATGTCATAACGAGAGAGGCGAACAGCCGTTCAGAAAAATAAAAACAATAAAATAAAGCATCCGCAGTATATTATAGGATTGAGGATGGGTGTACATAACACTGGAATATGTGAAGGCAACGTGATCTCCTGCATGGGAGGCAGAGCACATACGTCCAATGCGTACTCACTGCATTTGCGTAAGTTTTGACTTGCGGCAGCCGCTTATAGCGGCATCACTAGGAGCGTAAGAGACGGTCGTTGTCTGGCACCAAGAACAGGGCAGTGGTTTCGGAATCAGTGCAGCCTTCGAGTGTGTTGCATCAGGAAGCGACCAACTTATGCCCCCACGCAAGCGAACGTTGCGACATTGCTATCCATGAAAGAAGAACAGGGCGGTGTTTTATGGGCCACCTTTTAACCCGCGGGCTCCTCCGCCTACCGTATATATCAGGAACTACTGAGGATCGAACTTATTCCTCTGGGACAACGCGCAGTTTTAAACCAAACGGTTTGACCATGGAGCAATCGCACAGGTTGAGCCCACCGCTTACAAACCCCAGTGTTTATGCGGGGATGGTGTGTACGATGTAAGACTGGTACAATGGTGTCGTCTGCCACGTAGTACGTATTTCGGAGGCAACAGCAAGCATTTATATAGCAGCACTGCTAGAGGGCTACAGTAGTCGTCTGCTGTACGGCTTCCAACACATCAACCATTCTCATTTCACCTCCCACAAAAACGACTTTTCGCTGTTGTCAATGCATCCGCATGCAGCTGTCGCCAGTACAATTCTGAAACATGTACTAGGAAACCTTTACATAATTTATACACTTTATTTCTATTATATCTGCTTAAATCTTACAGCAACTTCAACATTCGGAATTAAAATCCAATGCTTCAGTGTGGGCTTACTGTTCCGTTTTTACGTTTTAGCCTGCCGAATTATAGCCGCCAGCTTATGGGGTGTCTTTTGGCTTTCAGACTAAGCGCCCATATCCTGACCAACAGTTAAACTCCACAGCGTTGCCAGCGATAATTAAGACAAATCATTCACGACCCAACAACAAGTCATTCATGACCCACCAAAGAATGCCTCACCATTGCAGAATCAAAGAGACAGAGTATGAAATCCTAGCTTTTTCAACGCACTGGCAGGCGGTCACAGCAGAATATACATATAGTAACAGCGCAAGATAAAGAGCCAGTTTATTTCAATACGCTAGGAATTTCACGGATGTAATGAAGCCAATCAAGCGTCCCTCTTCAATGTGTGGGTGTGAAGTTATTAATGTATAAGTTATCAAATTCAAAATGAAAGTGATCGGAATTTCGGCCTCAGGGGCAAGACGCCTGAAAAAAATTATTCAGTTCTGACAGAGAGTGGGAATTGACCTGCGCAGCCCCTGCTATCTATTGAACTGGTAACTTTTTTAATTTCTTTGTGCCATACACTTGTTTTCAAATTCAAACTGTTGCTACTGGTTCGTGGACCTGCCGATATTGTCACGTGTCTGTGATATCGGGTTCGATAACCCTCTCAACTTCTCTCTCTCTCTCTATATATATATATATATATATATATATATACACACTCTCCGTGACCAATAAACCTCAGTGGGTAATGGGCGCTTCTGCTCATGGCACCTCTTTCCGCTTCGCACACACCTGCCTTCCCGCCCTTCGATGCTTTGCGCTGCATTCATGCCGTGAGCTTAGACCAACTCATACAAATCGCTATCATAGCTCTCTCTATACTTCCTTATCTTTCTACCTCCACCGTTCCCCAGTGTATACGGTAGCAAATTGAATTTACCGTTCTGCTTAAGAAAATTTATTTCACCTGTAGTAGTAAACTACCCTTCTACAGTGCCAAAAAAGGACACTCGTAGTGTGAGATGTAAGCCAGAAATGTCGCAAAAACTATAAGGATGGTTCGCGACACCGCCTTGAGGTTCCCGCACCAGCTCCCCGTGACATCACGCATTTTAACGGCGCCTGCGTGGGGCTAGTTAATTTTTCTTCTCGTTAAAGTGGCGAACATTCTATTCTAAAAGATTCAAAAGCTGAACTCAAGTTTTGAGAACAAGTATTGAGCCGAAGGGCGGCCCACATACGAATAACTACTTTAAAATCCGCGACGTCACAATGAAGTGCCGGCGCTGGGGTCTCAGCGCACCACGCACTTTGACTTTATCTTCTTATAATCAACCCATAACCACAAAATCAACGAAAAAAACAAACATTTTGAAGCAACACTTTTATCAGTCTAAACTGATTAATTGTTTCTCTTTAGTGACCTTCTAACTTTCCTTCATTTCTCTTTTTTCTCTCTCTGTCTAACACGCGCCAAGTGAGTGCAATAACATGCGCCTTTAAAATTTTCGATTCAAGTCGGCGGTTCACGCATTCTGAAGGAGCGAACCGAGTCCCGATGCCCCTTCGTGATTTCACGGAGGGGCATTTCCAAATCCCGCTGTGTAAGTCGCCCGGTCTGGCCCTCGGTGATACAGGGCTATAGACGCGCCGGCATTGCTATATAACCTGCCTATACTACACGCCTTCGGCAAGACGCACGACGAATGGCTTTCTGCTTATTTTTTTTTTGTATCAGTGAGATGGGAGGCTGCAATTTTAGACGATGGATATCGTGATGCACATTAGTGCTATAAACGCTGTACAGTGAAAATGGCCTTGAATAATGGCGTATTCAACTCGCCAATGTAATCTTATGTTGCGAAATCTCCAGAAATGCGAGGCATGCGGCGTTCGCAAAGCCCTTCAAAGTCAAAGGGGCTTTAGGCGGACGAGATGCCTAGCACCCTCTCTCAGCGGGCGTAACTGAATGAGTACCGCAGTCAAAAGGCAAAAAGAAAAAAAAGGAAAAAAAAAAAAGAAAAAGGAATCTCTCCAAAGAGTGCAATTGCAGTTGAATCTCGGGAAACGGAAATCGTTTAAACAGGAATTACCGCTTAAACCGACAAGCCTTATGATTGGCTGATGTTGCAAGAGGCAAAAAAAAAAGGAAAGGAAAAACAAGTGCATTAAAAAATGGGACCACATGTTTTCAAACGCCAGTTAAACTATCATCGCAACAGGCATCTCTCTTAGCACTTTTGTGGCCTTTCCCCCTTTTCGGTCTTTTTTTTTCGCCAGTTCTGTACGTTATCGCCAAGGATGCTTTTGCTGGGGCTTTATTATCGACATTCCGCCATTTTCTTCGAGGCGTGACGTAGGCGCGACGCGTACATTATGGCACTGACGGCCCCGTTTTGCTTTTGTAACGTGACACAAACTTGACGTTTTACCTAAGACAGTGATTTGGAGGCACTGAACCTTACGTTTTTGGTAAAGTAAAACAGTTTACCCCTCAATAATAAAAAAAAAATGTTGACCGTCACTTTAGCGTGCGCTAAAGAGGATGAAGGCGAAAGCATGCACGCTCACGAGACATTCATTAAATTACTTTGACATTCTCATTCGAATGCGTTGTTACTTCCTATTACTTGTTTTTCTCTTTACTTGTTCTCTTCTTCAGTCGCCTAGACATCGCCACTGGTTATGCGTGGTTAATGGCACGTTAGAACGGTCGTGGCTTTCTCTTTCTTTTACGTTCGCCTACTTCCTTCTAGCGCAGGCGGAATGAGATGGGCATGGAAGGGCACCTTAGGCAAACACACAGCGCTAACTTTCAACAACAGATTTATTTACAGTTCTCGCAGGCGTACTTATACTCCTCAAAACGCCATAGGACGCGTATACATTGCTCAGCAAAAATGGAGAAAACCGGCAAAACCACATGCAGGCATTCTTGTGGTCACACTGATTATTTAGAAGGGTGTCCGTTCAACGCGAACAGAGGTAATCGAGCTCTTTAAGCGCGAAAGCCTTAGATGGCTCATGGGTCGAAAAATCACATGGCCGTCCGGCGTTATTGGCACCAAAATTAAAGTGACGTCTCAGGTGACGTCTCAGACGCCTTAAATAAACTGTAATCATGAGTAGAAGCAAGTTTGCAATGAATATAGGAAGCTGCGAACATAGACACATTTGCACGCGCCAGTTAGCCATCAATTTCTTTATCAATAAAACAGCTCGATTACTTCTGTTCGCGTTGAACGGACAACCTTCTAAATAATCAGTGTGGCCAAAAAATTGTCTGCGTGTGGTTTTCCAGGTTTTGTTCATATTTCCTGAGCAATGTATACGCGTCTTATGGCGTTTTGAGAAGCATAAGTACGCCTGCGAGAACTGGAAATAAATCTGTTGTTGAAAGTTAGCGCTGCGTGTTTGCCTAAGGTGCCCTTCCGTGTCCATCTCATTCTGCCTGCGCTAGAAGGAAGTAGGCGAACGTAAAAGAAAGAGAAAGCCACGGACGTTCTGAACGTGCTATTAACCACGCCGAACAAGTGGCGATGTCAAAGTAATTTAATGAATGTCTCGTGAGCGCGCAAGTTTTCGGCTTGATCCTCTTTAGCGTATGCTTAAGTGACTGTCAACGTTTATTGATAAAGAAAGTGATGGCTTACTGGCGCATGCCTCATGAAATGTGTGTATGTTCGTAGCTTCCACAGTAATTTTGAACTTGCTTCTACTCATTATAACAGTTTCTTTAACGTGTCTGAGACGTCACCCGAGACGTTACTTGAATTTTGTTGCCATAACTCCGAACGGTAGTCGATTTTTAGACCCATGAGCCATCTAAGGCTTTCGCCTTAATCACGGTGTAAGATATATACTCTTTAGGTGGGGACACTTCTCGGCTTGCTTGCTAGATGCGATCGACGAGATAAAGTAGCAAGGGCGCGCGTCTATCGGGGCGGTGACGGCAGCGGATACCTATCGGCGGAACGACGCAACTTCAGTTAGAACGCAGGCGAGAGCGTGCGCCGACGAGGAACGCGTGCATGCCCTCTCCCCGGTGACCTATACTTTCGTGCGTCACTCAATCATTTCGGATTTCCCGCGAACCGCCGGTTGCTATAACAACGGGAGATTAAACCAATAAAAAGCGTTCTGTGTTGAAGTTGCGTCGTTCGTACTGCCGATAGGTATCCGCTGCCGTCACCGGGCCGATCGGCGCGCGCCTTTGCTACTTTATCTGGTAGATCGAGTCTGGCGAGTGTCCTCACCTAAAGAGTATATATCTTACACCGTGGCCTTAATAAAGCAGCTAGCTGAAAGCATACGATTATTCTGTCGAAAACAATTTTCACTTCCCTCGTATGCTGCGTACAAGTCATCGTCTGCTTCTTCAACCAGGATGCGTGTCCCCGAGAAACGGAATGAGTCATCATATATTGGCGCCAACTCGCTTTTTTTTTACCTTGAGACTGCATACGCGACCGACCAGTGGTGATGAGCGCACGTTCTAGGCCGCGTTATCGCTATCTCGCGAAACGCAAGTGACTCAACCCGACTCGGCTGGCTAAGCGGACGAATATCACCGATAGCGTAGCGCGCGCCACGGGCAGTGGCGCGGCGCAAGCGCCGGCGCTACCATCGCTTGTTCACTAAAGCCCCTTTTGTTCACTTCGCTGCTTACTCGCACAGCGTGAGGATACCTCTATATAAAAACTAGCGCCAACCACTTCCCTCCTCCTCCGTTCCACTGTCGCGCTCGGCTCAGCCAGCGCGATCGAGGCGCGATTTCGACAGTGGCACCGCTCATGTCGACCCTGCCGTAGCAGACGATGGCTAACGGGCTACCAGAGGAAATCCGCGGAAAACTTCGATCGCGCCCTGCGGAGCAGTTTTTGAAGCGCGATTTTGCTTCGTCAGTCAGTAACTGGCCATAATAATGCGGTTTTGGAAGTAGCAACGCGACGATGCGAGACGGCGCAAATACCAAGTGTGCAGTAAGCGTTTGCGCTCGCCGCATGGTAAGCAAAAAAAGCCTTTTGCCCTCACCTTGTCGGTTACGGCAACTGAAGGCGCAGCAGCATGCCATCACAACGAAGTTCGTCCCTAACACGCTTCATCCGTTTGTGCGTAACAGCTCTTTCGTCGCACAGGCCCGAGAATGGAGGTCGGAGCGTGCTGGCAATAAAAAAAAATGTCACAGTTTCGCCCTAAGGGCGAAGCAATGAATGCGATAGCAACACAGCAATGTCATACGAAGTAAGGTGAGCGGCTTTGGTAGCAATATGAATTGTAGTAAACATGAGCTGATTAAGTAAGCAGGTGGTAAGTAGACCGACATGAAGAGAGACTCGATGACCACGAGAAAGGCGCGTGTGAAACGGTGGTGTTGATGAGAAGCGCTTCCCGTGGGCAGCGCGTGTGAAGGCAGTGCAGCGTGGCAGCGTGGCACTGCCTTCACACAGCGTGGCAGCGTGCAGCGTGGCAGTGCAGCGCCTGTAGCGCTGCACTGCCGATCCGGGCAGCATTGCATGTGTAGAGTGCGTTGAAAATTGTGGCCCGACTATTACTAACTGAATGAGCAAGCGTGGTGTGAGCGCGCACAAACAAACATGAATAGATCACACTGAATGACTGCAGACAACGACTGTAAAAACGCTGGCAGCAAGAGCATACGCCGCAGCGGGCGAAGGTACGTGCGGTCTATCGCTTCAACGGAAACTGAGCGGCGAATGCACAGCGCATACGAAGGTCAGAGCCGTGTGGAGATAAGAGACGGTGCGGGCGAGCGACGAGCGCAGTTGTTGGCAGAGTAAAAGTGCGCCCCCCCCCCCCCCCCCTGCTCCCTCCGGCGCTGGCTTCCCGCTTCCTTGCTTGCGCGTGGGAGATTGAGTGCGTTCGCTCTCCGTGATAGCGCGCGTCCCCGCACGCTTCCGCTCGGGCATACGGCGCGCGACGAAGATTTTATCTATACGGAAGCTCACGGCGACGGCGACGCCGACGGCAGAAATCTGGTTGAAGTGTCCATATAGTTGCTATCGCAATAAAAAAATATAGAAAAGCGCGACGCGTGCATCCACGTGACACGAATTGGCCAATGGGGAGCGGAGGAGGCTGGGGCGACAGGAGGCGGCGAGGAGGAAACGCCGGGGTTAGCGCAGTGGCGGCAAGATCTAAGAATGGCGCTACTTTTTATATAGATCGAGGGGCATCGAAGTTTTCGATGACTTCTAGAGTGATTGCTTCGCTAAGATGGATATTAAAAGCGAAGCTTTTCTTTGTGAGCCTCGCCGGGTTTCGTGACCATGGGTGCTGCGGCCTGGCTGTTCTCTTGCAGACTAGACCAACCAATCACAGCGGAGTACGGGTGCCGCGCGCGGCGCTAGGTTGCTTACATTACCACCAGATGGCGCTATTCTACGCGCATCCGAGTGAAGCTGTCACGAGTGAAGCCGATGGCAGCGGACGTGTCGAGTTGAGGTGCCGTCTCAGCGCAGCAGGAGCAGCTTGCCAAATGGATAAGTTCCCTGATTTTATATTTCGCTCTTTGTTTTTTTGGGACTGTTAGCTTAGCCAAGCAATCTTTATAAATTATTTTCGTACTTTTCAGTTTCTTGGTCTTTTCGCTTAGATAAAAGTAGGTAACGAATAATTGTATTTTGTCACATCTACGCCTTGTTAGTACAAGCTGATGGTTGGTACTGGGGGGAACCCACGCATGCGTTGTTCTGAGTGCAAGCGTTCTTACTCGTTGGAAGAAATGCGGTTTGAGGCAGCTCGCGATGCGAACGTTGCGCAGATTTTTTCTGTGGGATGTGTGTGCTAGGGTCACGGCTGGACCGTCTAGAGCAGGAGAAGGATAAGCTAGCTGAGCGGGTTAGAACGCTAGGAGAAGACCTTAAAAGCGAGCAGAAGCAGAGGGAGGAGGTAGAAGAAAAGCTAGTTAACGTAGAAATGCGGCTGAGGGCCACCATTCCGCAAAGCAATGGTGAACGCATCGAGGCGAGCACCGCGAACGGAGCTGGCTCCGATGCAAGTGCAGCTAAGAGAGCCGAACCCGCCACGCCGGAAAGCAGTGGCGGAAACGTCAGTGATGGTCTCGAAGGGGCTACCACTGACGCGGCCGCGGGAGAAAACAACAAAGCCAAGGGCAAGGATAAGACAGGAGGGGAGGTCTTCGTGACCTCAGGGGCAGCTTTCGGTGGTGAAGGGGAAGAAAAACGTCGATTTGTCTTTGTTGGGGATTCCAACATGCGTGAAGTAGAACCGGCGATAACAGAGAGGGTCGGTGCAGGCGAACAAGTCCAGGTTAGCGCGCTTGCGGGAAAACTGATTAGAGAGGTGATAGCGAAAGCCAAGGAACGCATGTGGGACACAATGGAGGAGAGACACCTAGTGGTGATTATGGGCGTAGTGATTGACGCACTTCACGGAAGAGGGGCAGGGATCACAAAGCAAATAGCCAAAAGGGTCCCCATCTGCGGAATGTTTCAAAGGAAGTACAAATCGGCGGTGTAAATGGTACCAGAGGTTGAAAGGCATGGGTATGAAATTGAAAGAGCAGTTCTTGCAGTAAACAGGGAAATTTGGACTCGAGCTAAAGCAATGAATTTTACGTCATTGACATCAACCGAGAAGTGCACCGAGCAGGCCGCGAAGGCTCTTTTGTGCGTGACTGGATACATTTTAGTGAAAGTGTAGCAACACCGGCTGGACGTCGATTCGCGGCGCGAGCTGTAGCTTTTTTAGGTGGGCCCCAGGCAAACTGGAAGCAGGATTAAGTATTGAACGCAGCGGAACACCAGTAAAGGGTAGAATTAGACGACCAGGAGTCAGGAAAAGACGCAGATAGGATAAGAATAGGGAAGGTAAAATTTGCTACATTAACAAGCAGGGTGGTCGCAAGAAGGAAAAATGTCTGGAAATTTAAACACAGCTGAATGATGAAGCGATTTAGCGTGTACGCCTTGACCGAAACGCATCTACGAAATTTGGAGCAGCCGCCTGCTATTGACAATTTTGTATGGGAAGGGTGCAACCGAATGACCGGGTCAAGGAAAGGCGGAAGTGTAGGCGTACTAATTAGGCGAGGTCTGAAGTGGCAAAGGGTAAACGAGACATGTAAAGAGCATTTATTGATTAGCGGCACAATGCAAGGCAAAAAGACGTGGCTGGGAGTAGCTTACCAATGGACAGGTAGTGATAGCAGAGAAAAAAATAAGTAATTGACTGATTGCACTAGAAGCGATATTAATGAGTTCAGTAAATTGGACCAGGTGATATTAGTGGGAGATATGAACGCGCACATGGACGATTTAGACAGATATACTGATTACAACGGCTTTCTAGTGCTGGATTTGTGTGATGAACAGAACCTTATAGTAGTTAACAGGGAGACGTGGACAGGTAACGTGACAATGCGGAAACAGGCAGTCATGTATCGACTACGCCTTAGTCTCAGAAATGGTCTACGAACAACTAGACCAAATGATAATAGACGAACATGGAAAAAATAGCCTGGGAAGTGATCATAGACGTTTAGCATTAAAGTTTGGGAGAGATACCAGCGCAGAACACGAACCAATAGCCTCAGAATTAAAAAAAAAAAAAAACGAATGAAGAGCAAATAACAGAGATCGCAAAAAACATAGAGAAGAAAATTGAGGCTTTTCCTACAGCAGTCTGGGAATATAAGGAACTGGTGGACGTCATGCAGCATGAAATAAAGCAGACACGGCAAAACAATTGTTGGATTGGAAAGAGGAAACCGCGTAAGTGGTGGAACAAGGAAATAAAGCAAGCTATAGAATAGCGTAAAGAGGCATCTAGGGCTCATCGAGAAGCCAAAAAGTTGGTATTTCAAGAAGAAGAGGAGCTAATTAGATGGAATACATACCGAGAAACGAAAAGGGTGGCGAGTGAGCTCGTGCAAGAGACAATTAAACGCGCAAGTGAACGTTAAGGGCATAAATCGATCAGTCGCACAAAACTGATCGTTGAACGCCTTACATCAACGTGAATCGAGAGTACTGTACTGCAGTATTAAATGCCAAAAAGACATTTTTCGAAACATCACTTCCGTCGTTATTGTCTTCTAATCCTCGCAAGTTTTGGAGCATAATTAATGGCACGAAACATACGCTTCGTCAGTTAGTTCAGTCCGGCACGCCGGTAGCTTCTGTGCTGCGCAGTGCTAAACTCTAAATTTGCTACAAATTTTCAGAAAGCTGTTCCCACTGTATTTCCACCTACCCGCCGTGGTTGCTCAGTGGCTATGGTGTTGGGCTGCTGAGCACGAGGTCGCGGGATCGAATCCCGGCCACGGCGGCCGCATTTCGATGGGGGCGAAATGCGAAAACACCCGTGTACTTAGATTTAGGTGCACGTTAAAGAACCCCAGGTGGTCCAAATTTCCGGAGTCCCCCACTACGGCGTGCCTCATAATCAGAACTGGTTTTGGCACGTAAAAACCCTAGTAATTTTTTTTTTGTATTTCCACTTTCCCAAGCTTTTCTTTCCTACCAATGGACCCTATCGCGATCAATGCTGTTGGTGTTGAGAGACTGATTGATAACCTAAAGGTTTCGTCATCTGCAAGTCCTGATTTCATTTCATCGAAAATGCTGAAGTATACGAAAATATATTCATCACTGATTCTATCGAAACTTTTTCAACAGTCATTACAAATGCAGGCGCTGCCCTCGGACTGGAAGGTAGGGAAGGTGGTTGCCGTGCATAAGTCAGGTGATGCACATTATCCTGATAATTACCGTCCCATCTCGTTAACGTGCATTCCTGTCAAAATATTAGAGCACATAATATACTCGCACCTTATAGATTTTCTTGAGCCCAATAGTTTTTTCAGTAATTCCCAACACGGGTTCCGAAAAACATTTTCGTGCGAAACGCAACTGCTATCTTTTACTAATGACCTGTTCATTAATGCAGACCTGGGATTTGAAACAGATTGTATATTCATTGATTTCGCGAAAGCTTTTGATTCGGTTTCGCATGCCCTGCTCATCTTCAAACTTAGTCAGCTTAATATAGATCCCAATGTGGTAACATGGATAAAACAATTTCTGTCTAACCACACCCAGTACGTGACAACTAATAACGTCTCTTCTGTCCCTACTGCAGTAACATCTGGCGTCCCGCAAGGGTCCGTTCTCGGTCCTTTGCTCTTTTTAATCTACATCAACGACCTTTCTTCCTGCGTTTCGACTTCAACTATCCGGCTATTCGCAGATGACTGTGTAATCTACCAAAAGAGCACTAACACAACAGATTCGCTTGAACTTCAATGTGACCTCGACAGTGTCTTCGTTTGGTGCCCTAATTGGCTCATGACACTCAACCCAACTAAATGTAAAAGCATGCGTATATCTAGGCATTCTTCTACTCAAAGCATGCCTACCTACTTCCTAAACAATGTTTCTTTACCCCCCCCCCCCCCCCCCCCCCACTGACTGTTATAAATATCTCGGAGTTCATATTACGTCTAATCTGTCCTGGGATATTCATATTGAATATGTGACTAGCAATGCGAGCTGCATGCTTGGTTATTTGCGTCATAATTTTTTCACTATCCCATCTCCCGTTAAGTTAATGCTTTATAAAGCCCTCTTCCGCTCAAAATTAGAGTACGCATGCGCCATATGGGACCCTAGTCAATCATCCCTCATAATTACCCTTGAAGCAGTTCAGAATCGCGCCGCGCGTTTCCTCCTGTCAAACTACTCCCGTCATTCTAGCGTCACGTCCATGAAAAGAACATTAAATTTACCGGACCTTTCCCTCCGTCGCAAATGCTCCCGCCTGAATCTTTTTCATAAAATATACCATTACAATCAAGTGTTGAAACGCGCTCTATTTTCACCGCCTTGCTATACGTTTCATCTAGAACCGATCACCTTTTCAATGTAAGCTTGCGATTGTGTCGCACTAACTTATATCATGATTCTTTCGTCCCAAGAACAAGCACTGAATGGAACCACCTTCCCTCCTCCATTGCTGCCATTGCAGATGCAGAACGTTTCAAGATCGCCTTGGAAAATGCCTTGTAACTCATTATCTGTTATTTAACTGCATACGTTTGTAATATCATACCACTCCTTTCTGTAGTGCCTTCGGGCCTTGAAAGTATTTATAATAAATAATAAATAAATAAACATTCACAAAAGAGACAAAGGCGCCCCAAAAACATTCTGGAACCATATAAAAGCAGTCGGAGCTCCCACTAAAAACTCGAAAACGGCTATAAGGGATGAAGACAGTAACATCTACGAAGGAGACGATGCGCTGCGGTACATCACAGACGTTACTAGAGATAACTTCGGCACGAGAAAAAGCGTAGTTCAGACAACAGATCCAGCAACAGAGAGACTTGAGATATCAAAGTTTAGCATAGAAAGCTTTTATTGGAAAAAAGGCAGCAGAAAATGTCCCGAATAACACGGCAGCAGGACCCGATGAAATCTCAATACAGCTAATCAAAAACCTCGGTCCAAAGAGCAAGTCACTGTTGACTAATGCCATAGAGCAAGTGATTAGAACAAAGAAAATAACCGTTGGATGGCGTGACAGCAAGATGAATCTCATTTACAAAGGCAAAGGAGATAAGGATAAGACGAGCTCGTACAGGCCAGTTACAGTAACGTCGGGGATATTGTCTCTATAACAAAAAGTACTGCACCGGCAGAGACGATCACTAGCCAAGAAGATGTTGTTGTTGTAGCCTATCACGTATGTGGCTCCTACCCACGGTGGGGGATTGGCCAAGAAATGAGTGGATTATTCCAAATAATATGGAGGATAAATTTCCGAATATCTATGGAATTAGTATTGAACAGCGTAGAATTATATGTTAAAGTAAATCAGGAAAGTCATATCGAATGAGTAATAATTAATTTAAAAGTACAAAAAGATAGAATTTAGCAGGGTATTCGCTTGGATTCTGTAAGAAACGTTTGGACAGCGAAGCAAGCATCCCTGTGGCTGAATCCCAAAGTGGACGCCCCGAACGAAAGAATATTAGGTTCTGTTAAGTCCAGGGCAAGCCTTTGAAAAGGTATTTCCAACAATCGTTTTCTTGCCGCAGTAAAGCGGCGACAAGATAGAAGAAAGTGATGTATCGTCTCTTCCTCATTACAAAACGAGCAGAGGGGGGAAGCAACCAAACCCGACCTGTGTAAGTAGAAATTTACGGAGGGAATACGGCAACGTAATTTGGTGAGAGAGACCTCAAGCATCTTTGTGTTACAGGATTCGCTACGCCAGGGAAATGTCAGGTGCTTATAATCTGGAGAAGCAGTCAGAACTGGGTTTGATAAGGCTGTTCTAATTGATTGCATCAAAAATCTAGCCGCCGTGATGTGTGCTGTCACTGATAGAATAGGAAGAACAGGGCCGGAAAGTGAGGTCTTTGCCAGTGAATCGGCAGTTTAATTAAAAAACAAACCTTTATGACCAGGTACCCCAAATGAACACATTGCACATGGACAGGAACTAGCAAGTGAAAGAGTTTTAGCATGGGTGAATCATTAGTGGCGGTAAGGGAAGAGCATACAGAAAGGGAGTCAGTAATAATAGCAGCTGTTGTAGTCGTTTGGTCTAATTTACGTAAAGCTAGGATTACTGCTAAATACTCGGCCAGAAAAATAGGCACAAAATCGGGCAATCTTAAAGAAAAAGACCAGTCGAGTGCAGGACAAAATATCCCAATGCCAGTCTTTTCCTCGCTCTGTGATGCATCTGTTGCTATGATATTTGTTCCTAAGGGAGCTTAGGTGGTCTTGTAACATGGCGTTTAAGATGCCGTAAGGTAGTAGTTTCGCGTGGTTTGGGAAAATGTCATCGAACCAGATCTCCAGGTAATTTGAATGCGTATTGTTAGGAAGCACATCGAGAATTTGCACATTTAGTGGTTCAAGTAATTTTTGCACAAATATAATCTGTGGTGTATGAAACCTGGGTCAATGAACGGGAAAAAATAATTGTGGATCGAAGATGAAAATTATTTGAGGACGGCTTAGTGGTGATTCATATAGTCGTAGGAAAGTCTGAACGGACAGAAGGTGAAATCGGCATAAAATGGGTGGGATTCTCGCTTCCAGATATAATACGGCATTTGCAACGTATTTTGGAAGGCATATATAAGCACAGACGTAGCGCCCCTCGCTCTAATAAAACTAGCAGTCGAAGCTTGTATGATGGAACACCTGAGAATAAAACACAGCCAAATTCTAAAACTGGACGAACGTACATGTTATATGCCATCAAAATGGATTTTCTTCGCATACCTGCTCTTCGATTGCTCAACTTGCGCAATATGCCTATTGTACGAGCTCCTTTTGTTGCAAGATATTCAATATGCGGCCGCCAGTTATGATTTGCGTTATAAATAACTCCAAGGTACTTCAGTGACTCTACTTGTGGGATATCTTCGAGATGATAGTTAAGCGATATGTATACTGGGTCTTTAACGGTAAAAACAAGGATTGCACCCTTATTAGCATTCAGGTTTAAGTGTAAGCTATCCAGCCAGCCTTCCAGTTTCCTTAGATACGACTGCAAAATTTCGTAAAGGGAGTATATGTCACTAGCCATACCAAAAAAGGCAATGTCGCCAGCATAAACGTAGGTACTGACACCCTGGTGAACGGGGATTCTGCTCAGTAAAATATTAAATAATATTGGTGAAAGTACCGATCCCTGAGGCACACCTCTTGTTTGCTTGTATTTACCAGATGAATAGCGGCTTCGAAAGCAAAAGAATTCCCTGTGTTTCAAAAACTCATGCACCCATGCTACAATATATCCTGGAAAGCCACTGCCCTGTAACCGATTTTTCAAAATTGTATGTTCAATGCTATCATAGGCTTTACATATATATCTAAGGTAACTAAAGCCGCATATTGTTTTTTTCTGTCTGGCGATATTAATGCGACTTTCAAGGTCTACATGCGCGTGCCATATTGAATAGCCAGATCTAAATCCAATTTGACAAGGACTCAACAATTGATTTTCGTCAATATACGTTATTATTTGCCCGTAAAGCACTCTTTCAATAAGTTTTGCTATGTTTGATGTCAACGCAATTGGTCTGATGTTGTCGATAGCATACCCTGCCCCTTGCTTTTTAAGTAACGGATTAATTTTGGCGATCTTCCATTCATGTGGAATCCATGCATTGCTAATAGAGTAGTTTAGTGGGGCTTCTTGGAAGAAAATTTTTAACATTGCATTTGTTATTCCGTCCGGGCCAGGCGCTGTAGCTGGTAACCGTAAGATGACCTGTGCTACTTCCGAATAGGATATCTCTTTGTAGTCCGTGGGAGCGGCCCGCAGCTCTGCCCTAGGTCAGGGCTTCTCAGGACCTAGTGAATAAAGTTCTTTGTCTGTCTGTCTGTTGTAGTCCGAGAATGTAGGAGTAAAAACAGAAGTGTGAAGGCGTGTTGTGAATCGGCTCTCCAATCCTTTAGCCAATAGGTCTAAGGACTCCTGCATTTCCTGTGCGGTATAGACGACTGAGTCTACATTAACGCTCAGTGGGAGTCTGTTTCTAGAACGAAGGAAATAAAATAAAGTAGGTTTGTTTTTGGATTTAGATAGATCATGAAAATGTTTTTTTATCGTACTCATCCTTTGCGTGTTTGAGATCCACGTGCGTGGTTGCCGAAATAAATTGATAATATTTCCAATTTTGTGGGCTCTGATTATGTAGACGTTTTTTTCCAAGCAGCTTTTCTTCTGCGATAAACTCGTGGGCACTCATTGTTCCACCAATGACTAGAAGATGGCTGACCCCAAAACAAAACTTCTTCTTTCCTTGCCTGAATACTGGCTCACACTCGCCGCACCTCGTGACCTGTTGGCAATATATAGAATGGCAATGCAAGCCATAAAATTAGAACTGTCGAAGTGGATGGAAAAAAACGATGTATTGGGGGAACTACAGAATCAGTTCAGGCCAGGCAGACGCTTAGAGGGTAATATGTTTGTACTAACTCAGTGCATAGAGATTTCAGTAGCTCAGAAAATACCTTTATCGATAGCATTTATAGACGTTAAAGGAGCTTATGACAACGTAGACAGAAAATTGTTATGGGATATTCTTAAGCACGAAGGCATGGATGACGATTTCGTGGAGCTGCTGAGGGAGATATATAGAGTCAACCAAGTACAAGTTGTATGGGAAGGTCGAAAAGGTAATGAAATAGTGGGAATTCACCAAGGACTGAAGCAAGGATGCCCTCTGTCACCATGGTTGTTTACGCTTTACGTTGAGGGTATAGAAAGACGACTGGAAAACAGCGAATTAGTTTTGATTTATCCTACATGCGTAATGGACAAATGGTGCAACAGAAGGTCCCTGGACTGATGTACGCAGATGACGTTGTGTACGCAGATGACAATAAAGAAGATTTACAGATACTTGCGAATATCTGTGGGAATGCAGCGACAAATCTAGGCCTTAAGTTTAGCACAGAGAAATCAGGAATTATGATCTTTAATGAAGAGACGAGTAACTTCGTGGTGTCAATTCAACAGCAAGTAATACCCATAGTGAAGCAATGTAAGTACCTCGGCGTACATATAAACGAAGGAAATAATTACTCAAGCAACCACCAAGATAATCTGAAAATAAAGGGGAAGCGGAATGCAGCAATGATGAAACACAGAGCACTGTGGGGCCACAATAAGTATGAGGTGGTGCGTGGAATTTGGAAAGGAGTAATGGTGCCAGCGCTAACGTTCGCAAATGCCATTCTATGCTTAAAATCGGATATCTTGTCGGGGTTGGAAGTTAACTAAAGATCAGTAGGCCGGTTGGCTTTGAGAGCCCACTATAAAACCACAAATGAGTCAGTGCAGGGTGACATGGGTTGGGCCTCTTT
Source organism: Dermacentor silvarum (assembly GCF_013339745.2). NCBI lineage: Eukaryota > Metazoa > Arthropoda > Arachnida > Ixodida > Ixodidae > Dermacentor > Dermacentor silvarum. Next base: position 70,691,254 of record NC_051154.1, on the reverse strand, counting down.
TGAAGTAAGAGAAGCACAGATCAAAATTAGTTTTGAAGAAAGACTCAGGAACATGGATGAATATAAATGTTTGGCTAAAGTGCACAAGTATCTGTACATGAAAAGCGTGGACATAGAATGGAGGAAGAGGTCAAGGAAGTTAGCAACCAAGTACAGGATAATCGAAACTGTAAATAAACAACCAGGAGTCATCAGAAAGAAAGTGAGAGAAATAGAGACCGTAAATTGGATGCAAAGAATGGAAACAAAAAGGACCATGGAGACTTACAAGAATGAGAAGAAAGAAATTAGAAGGGTAAATCTGTACGATAACACAAAGGGCAGTGCCTTGCATTTAAGGCTCGAGCCGGTGGCCTAAGGACCAAAACATACCGGAGCAAATATTCGGAACTAGATGAGGCATCTGTATGCTGCAGTAAAGATCCAGAGACCACTCAGCCCATCCTAATGGAATGCGACGGAATCCACCCAGCGAGAACCGTAGGTAACGTGCAACTCCCAGAAGCGCTTGGGTTTAAAATGGAAGGAAACATCAACAGATCAGCCGTAGAGATAAGCAAGAGACGATTAAGTGGAGAAAAAGCAGGGAAAAGATTGATACGACCTGATCTCTTAAAAGCATATAGGTAGCGGTACAAGGTAAACTTTAAAAAAAGGAAAATTAATGGGAGGTATACAAAAATGCTAGATAAAGAATATGTATAGTATACCTGATTAAATCAAGCAGGCTATTTATCGCGGCCGCGTTTCAAAGGGGATGCCAATAAATCATCATCATCATCATCATCACCGAGGCAGTGTCGGCGCCGGCCGTGCGGAGGAAAGAAAAACAAAGAACCAGAAAGCTGGCTTTCGCGCATCCACGGCAGCGGTGGCATTGCATTAGCCTATCTACAATACCTGAATAAAGCCTTCCTGTCACTTTATGTGGACATTTAATAAACACAAAACTCGTGTTTCGACTCTTTATGCACTCACACAAAGCTTCGCTGTATATAGATTACAACTCGTGGGATATGCTGCATTTTTTTCCTTTACTAAATGACTTTTTCTAAACTATGTCTTGCGCAACTAGTTCTATTGAGCGGCTGCGTGCAAGTAGAAATTTTGTAAGAAGCAGCTTTCTAATCAGGTCCGCCACAGCTATTATCTCCTGTTCAGAATAAAGTATCTGCCCCTTTCAAAAGACGACCTTCTGTATCCTCAATCTCAATATCTCAATAAATGCAACTCCTCATAACCGTAACTTATTTCCCTGGTCCCTTGAAGCTCCGTTTAGCGAGATTCCATGGTACAGACTAGAATTCGATTGCTATGCCAAAGCGGCCCATTTAGGAACACCTTCAAAAAGTTTGAGCTCCGTAGTAATAAAAGTCTAAGCTCCCCAGTGGTTTTGTTCTTTTAATAGTATCTGTTGAAATAACCAAGATTGCTCAGGAACTAAGATTTTTATTACCATAAAGCTCAAGCTTTTTCAAGACATTTACAAATGGGTTATTGTTTTTCTTCAAACATCAATTTAATCCTAAGTGATAACTGCGTGATAACTGGAGAGTTTAATTTTTCAACTGCGGGCGCTAAGCGCATGTCGCGCATTTCTGGGGAATGCGCAACTTAAGATTACATTGCAGGACGAAACGGACATTGATTACAGGAATAAATGGACGCGAACGGCGTCGTTATATTGTTCTTGGTACAAACCCAGCTGTACATTTTGTACATTTGTGCATAACCCAGCTGTAAAGGCGCCGTCTACGTGGTGTACCTACCTTGTGCGCCGTCTCTCTTGTGTTTCAAGGAACCCTAAATGGGCTGTTTCAAATTTAATAAAAGAATCCAGGTGGTATATACGGGACTGTCTGCATCATAGCATGCTCTGGCAGGCACACAGCGGTGACGTGAAGAAATGACACTCAGAGCAGTTGGAGGGGAATAAGCAGGGTCGTTTCCTGGAGATCCAGATTTTTCTGGAGAAAATAAACCTTAAAAAAAGCTTGAACGCAAACAAGCCATGCATTTGAATTCCATCCATTCTAACCGCAGACACGAAGATGCGAAATATGATGCATTAGTGGAAATCTGGCGTTGTGACGGCATGATTAACTGACTCGTATGCACCAGCTTCAGAGGCCTAGAGGTTATGGCATTCCACTGCTAAGGACAATGTTGGGTGTTTGATTTCCATTTTGGGCGACCGTATTCTTATCTGTAGAAAAGCAAGCGTGTCTGTGTACTGTACACACTTTCAGCGCACAGTAAAGCACACTATGCGGTCAAAATTAACCAAGAGCTCTTCATTACGACGTCCCCCGCTGTCCACGTGTATACCTTTGTGGCTTAAAGTTCAATCATTCATGTATAACAAAGGTACGAGGAAATCAAGAAACAAACTACCAAAAGTGTGGCTGGGAATTTTCCCGAAAAGGGTAGACAGACTGTCCGCTTGAGAAAGAAAAGCACAAAAATGCCGAATATACTAAAGAATTATAGAAGTACGGACGCTCTAAGTGCGCGATTTGCTTCTGCACAATCGCAGGAACACAAGAAGAAAATTAGCATCAATCTCTGCAATTCTGGCTGATTATCTGCAGAAACAAATGAACATCAATAGCAAGAGCCTTCGAGTGACCCTCCGTAAGGATTGGCGCGTTAATTAAGAATAGGCGGGTGAGCCGCTCAGCTGCCACGGCAGCCGCCTATAGCCGGGCGTACCACAAAGGCGCTCTTTTCCGGGAAACGCTCTGGTCGCATCTCTCGCGGGCCTGGCCCCTGGAGATAAGTCAATCTTTTCAATTCGGATTGGACGCGACTCAGCCGGCAGTCTTGCGCGAAATGCGTCGATCCTCTTCCCGTGAAACAAATTTTGTTCCGCTTGGCGAGGCTAATCCCACGTCCTCCTATGCCCAACCTTCCCTCCGACCTCCGGATCGGATTGCTCTGTCAAGATGGCGGTGCACGGCCGCAGCTGTGGTTCGGTTCTGCCGTTCGCATCGTATAGTCGGAGCTGAAGCCTCTGCTTGGCTTCGGGCACCAATGCTCGTTCATGTGCGCTAATGTCGAGACGCCAACGTGGAGGCGCCAATTCGAGTGGTGCGCCAGCGCATACTATCAAAAGCACGAATGAATATGTGATGTTCGGATTGCATCAACCTGGCGGCGGCTCCTTAAGGGTAAAGACAAAAAGTAATGAGATGCCGCACTAAAAAAAGAAATATCATTGGCAATAGTATAACATGTCAGAAAGTGATATGCAAATATGTTTTGTTGAGCGCTGTCCAACTTAATTATGCTACGACAAAGTTCTGAGTGTGCATCGGGTTTCGTATAGCCTCCAAGATTGTGGCTTTCATGCAACACGCCTGTGCCTTGTCATCTAGGATATCATGCTTTTGCCGTAATGAGGGCGCCAAAAGGACCATTGACGCCATTACCGCCATTTCTTGGTAACCTTCTATCAAAATTTGTGCTCCGATTTACATGTGGCATTGTCAAAGTGTAAGCGAAAGCTCCGGATTAATTTAGACCACGTGGTTGCCCTGGCTGACACGTGGTCAGTCGGCCTGCTCGTGCAGCCACTGGCGTAAATTTCAGTCATGCTGGCTTGCGTCTACACCGTATACGGCTGATCTATAGGAGACATTCACATCCGCCGTGGCTGTGGCGTTGCGCTGCGGAGCTCAAGGTCGGGTGAATTCGATGGGGGTGAAAGGTAAGACATGCTTGCGTGCTTAGATTTAGGTGCACGGTATTTCACAAGAGCCCTCTGGTGGTCAAAATTCATCTGGAGTCCCGCGCTACGGCGTTTCTCATAGTCAGATTGTGGATGTGGCACATAAACACCCGAAATTAAATTTTGCAGCAGTCACATGGAACAGCCCTCGCGCGCCTCTGCGTGTTTGCAATTTGCCCTGTTTGCGAATAAACAGACGATTGCACTTCCAGCACTCTGCCTTGACTGAGTGGCCCAATCAGCTGCCTAACTATATACATATTTGACAAATAATATAACCGGAATTGTAGAATCCATGACCTTTATGGCGTGTATAAGAGCCACATTGAGGCGCTTTCGAAATCCGCTGTGTTTCTATCGCTCACTTTTTCTTTCCCCACTTTCCACTGGGAAAGTGCCAACTGGCGTACGAGTGCTGGAAACAGACTACGTCCAAGGAAACTGAGACTGACTTCAAGCGCGAGGCAAAGAGGGATGCATGAGCTGCAGCCCTTTCTCTCCCGTCATCGCCCCGCCAGCTCACTGTGCGCTTGCCAGTTGCGTGACGCGAGAAGAAAGACGGTATAGCTTGAGCAGAGGTTGCGTGCGCGCTGCCTTTGATCAATCGTGAGAAGTTCACACGCGTCTCGCCAGATGCCTTGTTAATCACGCCAACTTGCCAATCCGATCAATATGTTTTCATTCTAGCGGCATATGACCCCCGTACAGATTCTGGATGAGTAGGCAGTAAATTAGGACATGGAGAAAGCTAGTGTTAGCAGATATACGAAAGCTTTGTGCCTTGTCTGTGTCTTTCTCTCCGTATGTCTATGTGCGTGTGTGTGTCCACGTGCGTGTGCGCGCGATATAAGCAGGCATTCGCCTGGTAGCCGGGGCATGGAGGCCCGAATGCTTCAGTACGTGACGATAATCAGTTGAGCTTCACTGTCAGGAGTCCTATAGTTTTGATTGTCAATAGCGTCCATGCTGCCATGGCATCTAAGCAGCGCCAGGAAAACTCAGTTTGTCGCTGACATACGTCGGCGCGACGGCGCGGGCTGGGCCACGGATTCGTGGGCAGACAACCAGGAGGGCCTGGTCCCTTCGTCATGTCACAGGAGCTACCGAAAACGAAATTGATAAAAGCGAGTTACGCAATAATCGCGACCTGTAGCAATAAGAATGGTTTACTGTAATCATTTGGGCAATGCCAACTTACTATAGTATATACAAAGAAGCAAAAAGAAACATTTGTAGTTCAATGTAAAATCAACATGCGAAGTTGTGACGGATATGGCACGAGCTCAGCTTCGAGCGGTAGTGGAAGACGTAGCAACATTTCATCAATCATGCCCCACGAGCGCCATAGGTAGAGCGCCCGTTTTATGTGATTCACTGCTGCCGAGCGCCCAAGAGGCTAAACCTGGACAGTCAAACGTGACAGGTGACAACAGACGGCTTGGTCAACAGATTACTGGTGTGAAATTGCATTGACTTCGCTTTAAAGCTTTGTTGATTTTTTCCGGACTCCGAGTGGCGTTCCCTCGAGGAACTAAGCGACAGCCGCACATACCCTCCCGCCCTCTTACCCTCCAGTTGTTTACAATACACAAAAGGGACACTTTTTCTTTACAAGAAAAAATGGTTCTGTGCTGAGTATAATAGAAAAAATAAAGAACAAAAAAAGATGCCAGTGCCCTTATAGAGAGAGAGAGAGAGACAGAGAGAGAGGAATAGAAATGAGAAGGCAGGGATGTTGACCAGAAAAGAGTCTGGCTTGCTACCCAACGATGGGGAAATCGAACAATGGGAATATAAAGAAGAGAGAGATTATGTCCACGCTAATACATTTATTCACAAGAAGAATCAGGAGACGGAGGGGCTGGGTTCTTCAGCGAAAGCTGTATATGGCTAGGCGAAACGAAAAACCGTTCGCCACATGTTTCGATAAACGTCTCCATTGGCTGCGCCGTCAGTTACGTCGTTCTCTACGTCGCACCCAAGCGCGCGCGCCATTGGCAGCGCCGTTAGTGACGTCGTTAGCGAACGCGTTCCCGCCATTGCCACGTTGACGCTGCTTTGCCCGCAACGCCGCCTCCTCGGCTCCTCATTGTCGCATACGTTCGATGCCTCGAGTTAGCTCGGCGTCGTGGTTAGCAGCATCTGCCCACCATTGGCGCTTGCGTTCCACTTTGCCATTTCAACGTGGACGTTTCGTCGTAGCCGGATCCAAAGTGCCGCTTGAGAAACTCCCGCCGAAAGCGGGCGTTGGCCCCGGCGAACGCGTTCCCGCCATTGCCACGTTGACGCTGCTCTGCCCGCAACGCTGCTTCATCGGTTCGCCATTGTCGCATGCGTTCGATATCTCGAGTTAGCTCGGCGTCATGGTTAGCAGCGTCCGCCCGCCATTGGCGCTTGCATTCCACTAGAAACACAAACATGTAACCAATAATTGAAAACCGCTTCAATACAGCGTCTGGATTAACCCACTGCTAAACACCGGCGCTGCACGTTTCAGCTTCGCTGGTTAACCATCTGTACGGAGTGCTTGGGTGGTGATTTTCTTTTAAAAAACAAAAAAAAACAAAAAAAAAACATGTGAATTCAACAGACAATAAAGCCAAGGAACGCATTGGGGAAAGTGACTGTTATTTCTGTTGAAATGCAAAATTGATTAAGAATGAGCTTTAAATCTGCGATATGCCTCACATTCTTAATGAAGAGAAAGGGAAATAAAACAGGAATACAACTTCCCGCCGGAGAAGGGCAAAACCCACAACATCCGCATAACGTGGGCGGTGCTCTACCAATTCAGCTACGGCAACGGCTGTCCCTCTATCCAATTTTCTAAGCATTCGTATACGTGTATTAAGCCTAGACCTGATATAGCGTTAGCCAGCGCCACTCAAGACCATGGCGGCGGACATGTAATTATTTTGGCACAGTCAATGAATTTCCTGCTTAAAAACTAAATTCGTTCCCATTTTTCAATCTATAGTCGACTCTGGCTTTGGTTTAGGGGCATTTATAAAATTTTTCACTGGTCCGGAGTGTTGCAAGAAGACTCACTCATGACTAGCTTCCCTTCACAAAATACGTATCTGCAAAGATGGCATCTGGCAATGAAGCATTCAATATATTTGTGAAATGTCTCGCGCTGCAGATCTTGCAATGTTCGTTTAGTATTTGTAAGAGTTTTTTTTTTTTTTTTATACCCGCCGTGGTTGCTCAGTGGCTATGGTGTTGGGCTGCTGAGCACGAGGTCGCGGGATCGAATCCCGGCCACGGCGGCCGCATTTCGATGGGGGCGAAATGCGAAAACACCCGTGTACTTAGATTTAGGTGCACGTTAAAGAACCCCAGGTGGTCCAAATTTCCGGAGTCCCCCACTACGGCGTGCCTCATAATCAGAACTGGTTTTGGCACGTAAAACCCCATAATTTAATTTTTTTTCAGAGTTTTTTTATCATTTAGCTTTCAGTCTGTGGTATTGGGCAAAAGTTGTCTAATAAATTTGCTGCTCATTTTGGTAACTTTCTGTGTATGGACGTTTCGTGCGGTGCACCTTAGAACGTCATTTTGCGTATTAGCGCTGCCGGTTATGGACGCGGGTACATTTTTATTCCATATGTTGTTTCAAATTTTAGGAAGTAATACATGGCTTTTATGACAGGATTTCTTTAAAGGAACATTCCTGGACTGCGCATTTTACTGGAATTTCAGGCTCGGCTAAATGACTAATGAACGGTAGGGCACCTTAATTTACTCTTTTTTGTTGTTTTTTGCAGTTGTTTATTTGTGAGAAGTTGTAATTGGAAACTGGAATAGTGCAATATGAAATCAAATGACGAATACAATCATTTTAGACATAAAATAGTATAGGTAGATGTCTGGTTTCAACCTTTTGAATTATGAACAAAGGTACTGGTGTCTTCAACGTCCGCCACACCATGCGCTGTATTTTTACGTAAGTCGTGCGCAAGTCCTTCTTGGCTTTTATTAATAAATGTAAGGCCTTATTTCAAGCAAAGAATGATACCTGCATTTGTACATCGGCGTATACGATCATAGTGATGCAACAATCACTATACAGACAAGATTAACGGCAGTAACCAATTTTCTTCTTGAGCGCAGCATGAGCCTGTCCACTGAAAAATCAGTGCTACAACCTTTTACTGTGAAGCGTTAAACACTTTTCAACATATTCAGTAATAGCCATCCCCTAGAAATGGTGAAAAGCTATCGCTTTCTTGGAGTATTGCTTTATAGATGTGCGACATGAATAACACATTTGGAAATGCTTAAGAGGAGTATGAATAAAGTGGTACGTGTTTTTGTGGTACTTGGCTCGTACACGATGGGGATATAGGCGCACCACGCTTATTCTCCATGTGGCTCTGGTACGGTCAACACCAAGATACTTGTTACCTGCGCAACAAGGATTGTCACATTCGGTGGAAAACAAGGCCTTCTTGATAATCCTGGTATATGGCTTTGTGAACACTAGGCGACGTCAAGTACGCTGGTCCTGGCAGAGACACGATAGCCACCTGCAGCCGTGCTTTCACGAAAAAAAAAAATCACCACTTTTTCGGCATCTTTACGCAGCATAAAAGTAATACACTATCCGATAATCCATATTCATTCTCAACTGCCCTGATATCAAGGAAATGATGCAGTTTACAAACGTTATCGTGATCTGCAGCTGCAATAACACTACTCGAATCCACAAGAATGCATAAAGGCACCTGAATTTCCTTCCTTGCTTGCTGTAAGCTCGCTTTACTTCAGCTTTATGAGTAGCCTGCAGACATAAAGCATATATAAAAGACAGCTCTTGCGTTCAAAATAGTTCGGCGTCAGCCACTGTCATTCCAAACTATAGTCTAGAACGTCACTTCAAGATTCACCGCTCGACGAAGTTAACTACGGCAGATCCATGCCTTACTGAAAACAACGAAGTTAATTGCCAGAATGAATGCGCCTGACAAAAAGGCAGTCTGCTTGGACTCAAACTATGCAGTATAGCTTCTGTGCATCATCCGCATCAAGGCCTCATACAGTGCCAGTATTAATTCAATCGCGGGAAATTTGCACAGTGCAGCGTTCACGGACATGGCGTTGTACTTGAGTGGGTATCTAGCCACATTGGACTATCAGGCAGACGAAATAGCAATAGAGGAACGTGGACATGGCGACATGTGCATTATGTCCCGCCATTACATAAGGTATGCATCTTAAAGGAACTTTCCACGGAATTATCCTTGACAACATGGTTCCACGATGCAGAGAAAGGATTGATCCTGCGTGCAGTGTACCCAGAACTCAAATGCAGACTTTGTTAACTTACCGAGAGACGTAGAAACTTCATCGACTCCACCTATGTGTGGCCTTTGTCAATCGCTTCCGAATTAAAATTAACCGCGCATAATCGTCATCGTGTGCACGTTGCTTACCAGATAACGACATCTCACATTTGGTGTCAAGTTGTCAGCTTTTGCCCAGCAGAGAGAACTGTGCTTCAACCTTGAGTAATAGAAAAATCGTACGCTCAGCGCAGGGTACCAAACCTGCGTTTAACCTCCTTGCCTATCGCATCTCATATATATATATATATATATATATATATATATATATATATAGATGTCCTGCAGTGGACATAAATATAGGATGATGATGATGATGATAATATATAGATATTAGGTGTCCTAGCTAGCGGATACAGTTTACAAAACTGCGAAATCTATTTGTGGTACAAAGTTACGCATTTGTAACCGTTGTGGTAAAATATATATATATATATATATATATATATATATATATATATATATATATATATATGTATATATTAACGTGCCAATTTTAAAGGTTTCTTTTAAGAGGAAGATCATAGCTCGGGTCCAACTCCAATGCCGCCTATTCAAATACATGAAAAACGCAGAAATCCTTTTCGGAAATAATTAACCCATGGACTAGTTTTAATGATTTTTTAATGCGATACTTAGTTAACTTGTAGAGACTCAAGGAAGCGGAATTTTGATTTAGGCCTGAATGTTTTTTGTTCGGAGTTAACTTACTGTTTCATGAAGTGCTCTAAAAAGCAGTTATTGGTGTGTTGACAAATTATAAACGCAACGCTTCAATGAAGAACATAGACGAAGGAGCCCACAACAATTTTGAATGCCACGAGAAATGTTTGTTCATGTATTCTCGACAAAAGTTATCACTCTCAGTTTGCCTTAACGTTTTTTTTAATATTGAGAACTCACATGAGTTCTATTAGATTAAACAACCCCAGCAATTCCGGACATCGCCTTTAGTTCACAGCTTTTACACCACGTGGCGTACGGACCTTTAAGATTCGAAATTCGCGCCATGACGCACGAAGTGTACTGGACGATAACAGAATACACGTTTTAACAATAAAATAAAAATAAAAAAGGACCACGCCAACAGCTTTCACCGTCGAGCATGGACGAGCACGAATCAGGAATAACTGATCTGATAACCGCCGCGCGTATAAGACGAGCGGCCAGCTAGTCTACTGTGAATCAGCAGTTTTGCTGCTATTGATAGTCGTTTAGAGGCTCATCCCCGCTTCGAGAAAGCGGGTGCAGAATCTTGAAAGAGCGGCCTCCGCCTCCCCCCCCCCCCCCCCCTCCTTCCGTCCATCTTTTCCTCGTCCAACTTTTTGTCCGATCGAATCAAAAAAGCAAAAATGCCCTTTTGTCGCTTCATTTGTCGAAAGCTGATTCTAAAATAATAATGTAAGCTTGCTAAATGGTCGCGATGTGCGCATGTTTCAGAATATGCATTCGCATGATTGACACCCTTAATCTCGGTTGGCCTCAGTTTACGAGTCCATTTGTGCATTTGCGTGCAGGTGCTTGATCGAGTTATGTTCACTGCCACGGAATTTCTGTTTTTCGAAGGCGAAAGCCTTAGGTGCATGGCTATATTTTCGGTGCCATTGGCAGTGACCTTGGCGAAACCGCGCCTTAACGAAAATGGCCGACAGCGCAAAGAGTAAAATCACGTCAACAAAAGCTCGGATTGACGTCAGTTTTCTCAGGGAGGTTCCTGTGAACAAAGTAAATTAGTGGCTTTGTAAAGAAAATTTGCTACATTTCAGCCGAACACCTTTTCTAAGTTCTTGGTAAGCGATGGGTGTAAATGCAGAAAATCATCTGTAACTGGTCAGTATTCGAATACCTGCTTCACTGCACAATGGCGTAGCCAAACATTTTGTTCGGAGAGGGGGGGCTCACGTTGCAGCGCGGCCTCCTCCTTATAGAATTTGTAGAGGGTTCAAATACACCAATAATAACTGCATTGTCATTGCCAATGTCATTGTATATTAGAGGCTGCAAACAAACTACCGAATGCTACCCACTGTCAAGTAAAATATGCATTTTTTTCATAAAAGAATATATTCGTATGTCCCAAAAATTGTGGCAGAAATAACTGATATCAATGCTTTCGCGTTTTTTGTCTATTTAATCAGTAAAGAAAATATCACACAAACATTAGAACATCAGAATATCATAGAATTCCAAACCAGCAAAGCAGTGCATACAGCTGGTGCGAAAAACGTAAAGGACATGAAAAGAACAAGTTGGCCACAAATATTTTGATAAATCTTTGTCATTAAAGAACCTTGTTTACTTTTTTGTACAGTCGCGAGCAGAAGTTTGGAGACCATGGCATCAGCAAAAAATTTAAATATATTCAAGCGCAGCTGCACGGCCCCGAATTGGCTTAATACGTTGTATTGGTCCATCACGCGCACGTAGGCTTGCGCTCTTGATTTCAGCCGGAATGCCCAGGCTGCGAAGGAAAAAAAATAAAATCGTGGCAGCAGTGAGGCTCGGCCTTTCTGTACCGACGTCGGAGCGGCCCGCTACATGCTGACGCGCGTTCCGAGGGACCGTAATAAAGTTTTTATCATACCATCATACCATACCTTTGGTCTACAAACTTTTGCTCGTGACTGTACATATGCAACGGCCAGAGAAAAACCTCAATGGCGCTGTCCTTCGTTGCAATAGATTGCGCATGAGCAGTTGTTACCGGTCGTGTATTGTAATTGCACCGATAATATAGTCGCAGCAGTCAGTACATATAAGAAGCAGTTCTGCAAGATGTATAGATTAGAATTGCGAAAATAGAACGGAATATACAGATGCGAAGATACAACTTGATAAAGGGCACAAAATTGTCACTGGTAACAAAATTCACTGTTTGTATACACAAAGCCTCGCAACAAGATGTTTAAATATATGTATAAGTATCCAATAAATCCACGTATTTAAGCAAACGTCACTGTATGTAATGCGTCAAACAAGACAAATAGACATGTTGCGCAGTCACACATAGTAGTAGCTTTAGGCATAGAAAGACAGGCGATCCCGGCAAGAACAAAACTATGATCGCAGAAATCGTGATATGTTCTAGAAGGACCGCCTGTTGGGCTAGTTGGTCTAACATAGTTACTTTCAGTTTGGCAGAACAGTTTAGTTCTCCTAGAAGCTGACAAGGAGGGTGGATTTGTTGTGATGCCGAAATGCATGTTCAATGGAAAAACCCAAGCGGCAGTGGACACGAACTTTGTGGCTGTTTAAAAAAAAGTGCAGTGAGGGTTAAGACTAAGTTCATCAAATTTTGTAATGACTTGGAATTGAATGATCTTGCTAGTGCTATTAGAAATAGTAAGGGACACAGTCTGAAGGTTTTTTTTCTGCAAAAACACATAAGGCAGATGTCCATTTCAGAACCATTGAGAGCGAAGGGGGGGGGGGGGGGGGGGGGGGGGGGGGCTTGGCAAAATAAGGTTAGTCAGTTTTTACTGAAGAGCCTTAAGTAACTCACGGTTGTTGATCCTTTCCGCGTGAGGAAATCTGAAGAAGTCGTTGAATATGTGAAACACAACGAGAGTATAGATTATGGCTTCTCTATGGACGTTTAGGACTTGTTTATTCAGTACCTCAAGATGAGCTTTAGTTGCTGTTAGGAAGTGCATTGAACAGAGTGGCGAATGCGATTTCCAAAACTCCGCTTGCTTGTCGGTTCATAATTTAACGCTTTTAAAATTTTATTTTAGTGTAACATTTATTGTTTTAACGAGCAGCCTTTTCTGCAACGTAGAGGAATGTGTATAGGTCTTGCGTGGCTCCGATTCTATGCGACATACTTTTAGCTGATATTGACAGTGCGCTTGATTTGGCTTTTAATGGGGGGAAGGTATTCAAATTGCTTCGGTACGTCGATGACTTTTTAATTCTTTTAAGAAAGAGGATGGTTTCACTGCCCTTGGGAGTATTTTAGATGTTTTTATTCAAGCTGGGCAGGGTTTGAGTTCACTCATGAATTGCTTGGAACTGAGGGGTTACAATTCCTGGATCTCAGGCTAAAATTTAGTTTAGGCCATGTTTGCTGAGAGTACCTCCCACGGGTTAAGAATTGTCTCCTGCCTTTTGACTCTGCCCACTCTAAAATAGTAAAAAGGGGCATCGAATTACAATGTCTGGATGCTGTGCTCCTTAAGTCATGCCCGCATTCAATGCAGCATAGCTTTGACAATCAGATTGGTCGCCTTTTAGCAGCGGGATTCCCTGAGTTGCTTGTTGTTCCGGTGGCCGAGTCTATCCTGCAGAGGGTAAAGAACAAAGCTGGAACGGAAAGGGCTGCGATCCAGCGATGGATGGCGACACCCGTAGTCATGCCTTATATGCATCAGGTCTCGCACAACCTGAAGAAGGTCGCGAACAGACATCGTATTCCTGTGGTCTACACGGCTCCTAATAAGCTATCCAGGCTCTGCCCTCGAGTTTGCAGTGACAGGAAAGGAGGTTGCCAAACCAGCCAAGATAGCCGCGTCGTGGAGTGTACGACAGGAGTGGTATACTCCGTCCCCTTGCTGTACGGGAAGGTGTACATCGGCCAAACCGAACGGTGCATAAACGACCGGCTCAGGGAGCATGCGCTAAAAGTTAAGAAAAAAAGGACAAGCATGCACATTTGGTTGCCCACACCATTACGTGTGGTTTTACGTGTGGTTAGGCACGATTTTATGAGACCACTATCTTAGGCAAATCAACAAACTACACGGCTCGGGTGGCTCTAGAAGCATTCTACATCCACAAGAACTCAGATATTTGTATAAGCGAAGCGTCAATTCTTTTGCACAGTGCCGAACTGAACTATTTGAACTCTGTTACCTGAGGGACATAGTACTGCTAACTTTTTTTAGATTTCTTTTTATCACCTCGCATGGGAAAGGGGCGTGACACTGGTGTACGTGGTTCACCTTATAAATCGGAGGGTTTGTTGACTGAAATAAACTGTTGGTAGTAGCGCTCGTCCGCGTCTGTCGTGTCTTCGTGTGTGTTGTGCGTACTTTTTTGCGCTATGTCTGAAAGTAACTCGTGATATGTACTTGGGCCATGCGGCGGTCGCGACAGCACCATATGGGTAGATAATAGAGGAATAATGCAAAAATCAGTACGAAAGTGTGTCATTTAACTGCCTGCAGAGCGGCGACAAATTTTCTACACCCAAAATTAAGGAAGGGTATTGCTTCGGCTCAAAAAAGAAGTAAAAGCGGGTAGCTAAAAAGGAAAGACCAAACAAAAGCCACAGATGATGCGGCAAGTTAACTACCCAATATCCGAGTGTGTTTCTTTGGAAGCGCCGCGAGGGCCGCCTTTCAATAAACAAGGTCGGTAAAAATTGGTTATTGATGTCCTCGTAATTTTCGTTTTCACACGATAGCTTTGATCATGATGCTACCTGTTTGAATAAACGGCGATAATTTCTGCGGTTTTACAAACTAATGAACAGTCATACGTTTTCATAATTACGCGTTTATGGACCTGAAGGAACAGAACCTTTACTTGCATTGATTTTTGCCGCTTCCCTATCTAAAGGACAAACTTCACTCGGCGGGGAAGTTAAGTGAAGCGGTCAATGACTTCGGACACGTTGATGCCGACGTCTCTGTGGACGTCGGCATCCTTGTCGAGCCAGACCTTGTCGTCCGCAAAAAAGAACCGCCTCAAAAATAGGCCGTTAACTTTCTTCTGTTTTCTCGTATTTTACTTTGCCTGCCTAACCATGTGTTCCTCAGACATTGTAGAGCGCAAGTAGTTTTCTAATCTCATGTTAAAAATATACTATCTGCGCTTGAAGTGGTCACTGGAACGGTGGCTAGAATCTGAAGCCGTTTCTACACATTTACATAGAACCTGCAGTCGCAATGAGAGAGAACATCTTTTCCGGTGCTAAAACCTAAAAGTACTCCTTCGATGTCATTGGCATCCTTGTTTAGGTACCTTGCACGAACAGTAAACTGTTGGATACCGGAAATATCCGTCGTTTCGTCAGCCAATATGGAGAAGCGGCCTGCACCATTTACTTTTGCATCTAGGCTTTCTTTGATAATTTCATCACAAATTTCTATAATTTGGTTTTGTACATCTGGGCTCAAATGCGAGGTATTACTGGGGCAACATCCAAATGGTTCTTCAGATATGTAGCTCCCCAATCAGCTCGCAAATGAAGAAGCGCTCTGAAAATACCAATATTTTCAGAGGGGATTTGCTTACATCCATAGGACCACTGTCTCTATGGCCACGGAGAGCCAGACCTTGTCGTCCGCAAAAAAGAACCGCCTCAAAAATAGGCCGTTAACTTTCTTCTGTTTTCTCTTATTTCACTTTGCCTGCCCTGGTCCAGCTGATTGATCACATCTGGCGCCCTTCCTGAAAATGTTTGGAGAAAATTATCAGCTGCCAGCTGGCATTCACGGTCATATTTAGTATTTTCGTGTGTGCGGAAGATTGCGAGCGCGGCCTTCCATTTCTGGAACGGCTTGGACACGAGGGCTCCAGTGCGCGCATGTTAGCTCAAGTTTATAAGAACATTAAACCCATAAAGTTCCAGAATTGAAAATCTAAAGCACGCCTTTGGAAATGTCAGTGCACCTTTCGCATCATAAGTTTATGAGAACTTTATACTCATAAAGTTTCGGAATTGAATTCCATGCGCTCCGTAGATTCCGCGGCCGCTGCGAAATGCCGCAACGCGTCCGCTCGCTATCGAAAAACCCTTGAAAGTTTGTGCTCGGATGGGGCTCCTTGCGTTATGCGAGTCCAGGTGCCAAGGGCGTTGCGACGAAATCCAGCCCGAGTTCGCAATGTGCGTGCCGAAATCTGTTTTCGAGCGTGAAAGGGACAAAATCCAGAATTATTCCCGGCGCCAGTGGTTGTTCTGGTCGGCGGTTCATGCCAGCACGAAATAATTTCGGGGGGGGGGGGGGGGGGGGGGGTGTCTGATGTCCCATCAGTGCTACTACTGCTACTACTACCCCTATTGCTACTACTATTACATTATTAATAAATAAATATTATAGAGGAAGTACAACAACAATGAAAGCTTTACATGAGACCCAACGCAGTGTTTTAGCATAAGTGATGCGCATTGCGATTATAGAAAAGTTTTCATGTGTTAAATTTGTCGATTTGATGCAGATTGACAGTGCAATCAACACTCTCTGGCTTACTTATCGTGATTATTTTTTTTTCATTTACCATAAACCACATCTCCACTATTAATCTCTTAAGCAAACTTTAGTGGACTGCTGGGCTTGTTCGCCCGTGTAACGTGGTCGTGCGGATAGTGCACTCTGTATACGG